>NC_068983.1:146469904-146490783 GCF_001194135.2 Octopus bimaculoides | reverse complement strand
GGCACATAAAAGACACCATTTCAAGCGTGGCCGTTTTCGTGCGGGTGACACGTAAAAGCACCCACTACACTCTCTGAGTGGTTGGCGTTAGGAAGGGCATCCAGCTGTAGAAACTCTGCCAAATTAGATTGGAGCCTGGTGTTGCCATCCGGTTTCACCAGTCCTCAGTCAAATCGTCCAACCCATGCTAGCATGGAAAGCGGACGTTAAACGACGATGATGATGATGATGATAGTATATGTTAAAGAAGAAAATGGAGAGTTTTAACAGATAATAGCAATTTATTAACATATTGTCAATTTACATTTGCCTACAAATGTTTCCATATAAAACTCATACAAATTACAAATTAAAATTGCAATCTTAATCGATTGAGTCTTCTCATGAGTCTGTTGAGAAAACTCAATCAATTAAGATGTAACTCCTTTTGTGTCAATTTTTTGCTCTTAAGAAATATTTAACTCGCAATTTTCAAAATGCAATTTTAATTTATAAATTTGTAATTTGAATGAGTTGGATATGGAAACAATTGTAGGCAAATGTAAATTGACAATATATTAATAAATTGCTGTTATCTGTTAAACCTCTCCATTTTCTTCTTTAACATATACTGTATGTATGTGTGCATGCATGTATGTATGTATGTACATGGGGGTTATAGCAGCAGTGCCATGCAATGGGATTGAACCTGAAACTATGTGGTTTGGAGGCAAACATTTTACCTGCACAGCCATGCTTATGTACATGGCTAGCAGGTCTGTATGGTTAAAAAGAAAAGGAGACTTGGAATAAAGAGAGAGAAGTTCTCTTCTTTATAAATTTTTTTAATAGGTGAGTAAGAGTGATAAATATAATACAGAGAATGGTTGACCTTGAAGTTTTGTCTATAGAAAAACTCCAAAGATTAGACACTTTTCTAGAAATAAGGGTGATAAGAGAATAGAGTTTCATTCTATAATAAAAATAAGAATGGTAATTTACTACATTTGCATAATACTGTTTCTGTTTTTAAATCTAAGCATCAATGAGCAATATGATATTCACACTTTTTTAAAGGATAAGATGTTTCCAGCTGGGAACTGAAAATAGATCAAGGATTTGATTGACTGAAACATAAATATTACACAGTAACATTCATGCTGTCAATAGTAAACCATTAAAGTAACGAAAGGGAAAATAGTAATGAATCAAATATTGTTAAAGCAAGCTTGAATAAATGTGAAAGATACAATGCACTTTTAAGTGTGCTATTTGCTTAATGGGTTAGGAAGGTTTATGAAAATTATTTCAGCCAGTTATATGTTCATGAGTACAAATCACTATACCAGAGCCATTGCATTGTCATCTCTCTCTCTCAGCAAGGTATACTTATTACTGTGCTCGTTTCGATTTACTTAAATGACATTAGCTTCCACTCTTTCTTCATAAGTAATGAATATCATCTAGCAGCAAAAACAATTTCTCTAATGTTAGTTATACATGCTCATATTTCTTCCGATCATTCCTTTTGATATACCATTAATATATATGCTTAGCCTTCACTCATAAGTAAGTATGGAAACTTGTACCATGCTTTTGTTGTTTTAGGCGTCTATGGAGTTGCAAGCAAACATATATAAGCTCTCGCCTTTCCTCACCTTTGTCCTACAGAACATCAAGGATGTGACAGCTAGAGGAAAGAGTGCTGCACCAGCACTAGGATGGTACCCATTTTCTGCTAAGTAGACTGGAGCAACATGGAATGATGTGCTTTGCTCAAGGATACAATGCATTACCTGGTAGAAGAACTGAACCCACAACATTATGGCTATAAGCCCAAAATCCAAATTATTTTCATTGATAAATGGATATATAGTAGTAATGAAAAATTACTTTATTTTCAAAACCTTTTGTTGTAGTTGATCAATTCTTTATGAGTGGAATTTAGTAGACAATATGCGTATATGTAGTTCGATATACAAGTGATAAGCTGCATTCTTTTACATCAAAAGATAACTTAACCCTTCAAAATAAATCAATAGAATAGACACCAGGGATGATAAGATTGAACAAGATCCTTGAAGGTGGAATTGAAACATAAATCAGCATGCCTTGAATCTAATGACTGTGACCAGTAAGAAAATTATTGGTTTCAAATTTTGGCTCAAGGCCAACAATTTTGGGGAAGCGGGTAATTCAATTACATCAACCCCAGTACTCAACTGGAACTTATTTTGTTGACTCTGAAAGGCTAAAAAGCTAAGTCAGTCTCAACAGAATTTGAACTCACAACATAAGGACAGACGAAATGCTGCTAAGTATTTAGCTTGGCATGCTAACAATTGTACCAGCTTGTCACCTTAGCCAGTAAAAAAAATATTAAGTGCACCTTACTAATATAACTTCTATTTTTTTTTTTTTCCAGAAACCACATATGAGATTCCGACGAAATAAGAAAAAACGTTGCAGTAGATGTATGTACTGATTTGTTTTTATTACTTTGCATCTGTTGCATTTTTTCCCAGTGCTTTTTAACCAGTACTGGGCTTAGTAAATTAATTTGGTCTCTAAAGGAACATAATAAACAATTTGATTTGGAATAGAATATTCTATCTAGATCCTTCCCATATGATAAAGGCAAATCATTTTGTTCACTCTGTAACAAAGAACAATTTCTCATCCTGTTCTCTGAGAATTCTCTTGTAAACACGTTTAAAGAATGCGTTTATTGTTGCAAACATTGGCAAAAACATACCTTTAGTTCCTATAAGTAATTTCTACCAATCTATAAAATTTGACCTTTAACTGTCTTCTAACATTTCATTTCCACGCTTTTAAGCTTTATTCCCATTCATCTATCACACTATATTTCTCCACTCTTAATTTTCTGTTAATTTCTTTCTTTCTCCTCCTTCTCTAAATTGCCTTCGACATTAAATCTATTAAAAGGTTTTTTTTTTAAATAATTTGCAAGCATTCATTGGTAATCACATTCGGTTAAAATGGCTTCTTGATGAGTTTTGTTTCTCTTTTTTTCCCTGGCGAGATGATTGCATTGTTTTACATGGGCACCAGATCACCTACAACAGCTAGACAGCCTGTCCTAATAAGTGGGAAGAATTCCCTCCCATATGCTTCACAAAGAAACTGAATACAAGAATTAACTCACAGCAGCCTCCTCAAGAGGCTGTAAACATGTTCATTTGAAAGTGTAACATAGTTGTAAAATACCTGGATCTTATCCCAGGTATTACAACAACAGACACTACTTAATGTCTCTCTGCATGAATGTGCATACCGTTTTGAAGGTTATATGCATGAGTTGATTTCAAGCCCTTACTAAAATTTAACAAAATGCATAGATGCAAGTACAGCATTAGCAAATGAGTCATTAGCTAGGAGACATTTTGACAGCATTATCCATTCATTCATTTCAGACACTCAATTTTTTTATTTGATTATTTTATACCATTCTATAACTGTCACCTTTGTTCTTATTACAGACACATGCCAAGAATTAAAAGACTATATAAATGTAAGTCAGAATTTTTACTAAGTTAAAATTTCATGTATGCAAGTGTGTGTGTGTGTGTGTGTGTGTGTGTCTGTGTGTGTGTGTGTCTGTGTGTGTGTATGTCTGTGTGTTTATGAATGTAAACCTATGTAAAGACTAAGCAGAACAAAAAACATAGTCGTATCAAGCGTATTTGCTAAATATCACAAAGTAATTGCTGCAGCATTGCTGATGTAAATGTGCTGAATCACTGAGGATTTGATTACAGTGTACATACCACATACAACATGTCTCTCGAGATAAAACGTGTCTACCTAATGAAACAGTTTTCACTCCTATTTCAATTCAATGTTTGGCAATAAAAAAAAAAGATTAGCTTGACTGTAATGTTACTTGATTTACTAAAATTTACTCCACAATCAAACAAATGTAAAACAAAAAAGAAGGGGTTGTTTAAGCTAAGTTATTTTTATCCTCCAAGTAGAATCATTCAACCACTACCATGGTTGAATATATTCTCAAGTCCACCATTTCATCAATTGCAGCAGCTTCTAAGCTTCACCACTAATTCAGTTCTCAACTAAATTGCAAACTGTTAATAGTTTTAAAGAGGGCACCTCTTCAGCTACACTTTGGCATAAACAGTTTAAGATTTGGTTCTGTAGAAAAAAAGTTACATCAAAATATCTGCGACCTCAAGGGGGGTTGTAAGGCAGATATGCATCTTCAGTTAACATACATTTTTTAATTTTAAATTAAAAGTATACCTTTCTTAGGCTTAAATGATAGAAAAATGCATGAGGAATTCAGAGTTGCTAGTCACATTGAACAAAAATTAGTAGAAAAAGAGTTATGAAGTAAAATGTTATGAAATTTCACGGCAGTAAGTAAGGGAGTAATGCTTCAGCAATAAGAATAAAGAATATATTTCTAAAATGAATGTTTACATTCTAAGTCGGCAAGCTGGCAGAAACGTTAGCACGCCAATGTAATCGACTTATTTGTGTTTGATAAGTGCCAATACATGAAACTCTCAGCTTTTGACTTACTCTCTAACTTCTGCCGATGATATATATACATATTACATATATGTGTAAAAAAAATCTCATCATGCAATCAAACCAATGAAAGAGCCTCTACCTAGTCGCTTGACATGCTAAAAGTAGCAGCCAAAGTATCCCGCTACCTAAATCACATGCCCATTGTATGTAATGTCCTAGATTATCCCTAAAAGGACGGTTTGCTGAAGGCTGGAATGTATTTGATGACACGCTTGCAGTATCAGGGTTTATTTGAGGCTAAATAACAACAACATTATGGTCATTTTCTATATTAACACTTGCACGATTTTCACTAAGACAAAAAGAAAAAAAAAATTTGATTTTTTTGCATGGAATCAAGTACCCTGACCTCCTAATATGCTGCAAATCCTTTATTTTGATTCGGAAAAAAATCCTGGAATCATTGGAAATTTTTTTTTTTTTTTTGTTTAATGAATTTCTGTGACCTCCTAATATTATAGAATTAAGTTACTTAAGGTGAGCCTGGTAACTGATGGTTTTGGGGTCTTGTTGTTTGTAACTTTTGGTGAGGTATGGTGCAACTAATAACATGGTAAAAATCCCTGCCATTAATTTTGTGGAGATGGGTAATATCAAATAATTCAATTACAACATGTATTTAAATTAAACTCGAAAAAAATTGAAATATTATCATCACTTACATGGAAAAATTGAAATATTATCTTTCATTATTTTATAAGGTAAAATCTTAAATTATTAATTGACACATTATTCATTATCTTATAACAGCAATGCCTGGAAAAATCATGGATTACATGGAAAAATGCAAGCATGAAAAGTCATATTCTTAAAATTATAAACCTGGAAAAGTACAGGACAAGTTATTACAACTGTAAAAATATAGGACAAGTAAAGAATAAGAAACTTTTTACTTAAAATATTGCAGCTAAAATTAAAATTTGAATATTAAAACTTATTTTATTATAGTTTACAAATAACACTATACTTATTTAAGTAGAATTTGGCTAATTTACTACCTTAAATACAGAAAAAAGTGACTAATTAGACAAACTTACAAATTAGCTGAACAGTTTTGTACAATAAATTTAAAAGATGAGAACTGCAAAGGGATAAATTAGAAGAACTGGCATTCTTTGCTGCAATATTTTAAGTAAAAAGTTTCTTATTCTTTACTTTACTAGAAGTAATAGTTTGTCCTATACTTTTCCAGGTGTAATAACTTGTCCTGTACTTTTCTAGGTTTATAATCTTAAGAATATTACTTTTCATGCTCACATTTTTCCATGTAATTATATTATATCTCAGTGAGAAGTACTTGACTGTAATTAGTTTTGAGCATATTTCTCTGTATCTACTCATTAGCTAAAAATGAGTTTCAAAGTATTTGATTGTCTATTAAAGAGTAGACAACCCAAAATAGTTGTAAAAAAATAGTTGAATATGCTGGATTGAACTAATTCTAACAATCCCACTTCAATTTTCGATTGTTTATTTCTCACATACCCTCTGGAAAATACATGAATGTTTCAGCTCCCATTTCTTGCTCTTGGACTGTATACTGTTTAGAAATATATTGATATAAAGTAAAATGTCAGGAAGCCTCTCACAATGACCTACATATCAATATTACTGTGCATTATCAAATTATTTTATAACTATCTCTAATGAGAAGATAAATCTTTCTACTGTTGTACTAGAGTTTAGATATGCATCTGAAACATTGATATTCTCATCAAAGAAAATGAACTCAATAAGGTAATGAATGGAAATGACTGTCCAATAACAAAAAGATATTGGAGCCATTCTTAGAAGAATTAGAATACTGTGAGGATCTCTGCAGATGTTCAGGCTGGAATATCAGTCACATTAATTCTACTGTTAGACCAGAAGAACTTAAAAAGTAAATGGTAGTGCATCATCTACTCTGAGTAAATTATTTATTGAAAAATCTTTCTATGTGGTGCATGAGTAGGCATGGCCATGTAGTAAGAAATTATTTTTCTCCCCAGCTACATGGTTTTGGAGTTCGGTCCCACTGCATGGAACCTTGGGCAATTGTCTTCTACTAAAACACCTGAGTGACCAAAGCCTTCTGAGTGGATTTGGTTGACAGAAACTGAAAGAAGCCTGTTGTGTGTGTGTGTGTCCCACACACATATGCACACCAGTTGGCAAATGATGTCAGTTTGTTTACATCCCTGTCACTTACTGATTTGGGCAAAAAAAGAGACTGTAGAATAAGTACGAAACTTAGTAAAAAATAGTACTGGTGTCATTGTCTTTGACTAAAACCTTGACGGGAGTACCGCAGCTTGGATGCAGTCCAATGACTGAAACAAGTAAAAGATAAAAGAGATATAATTAGATAAAAGCTTCATTATATCGTGTTTTAAGAACAGAGTCAAGACAGTGATGACAATGATGAGTATTATGATGACAAAAGACTTATAAGCATCAGTTTACCAGAGCAAAGATACTTTTAGAATGCTATTCTACTCATAAGTCAATATACTTCTGGGTTATAACAGTAGCTATATTCAACAGTTGTAACTTTTACTTTATCATGTAACATTAAATTGGCTATGTTCCTATGCTCAATGAACTGAAATCTAGAATTAAATAATATATTTCTCAGATGACCATCTCTATCATGATGGATGGTATAAAGGAATATAATAAGTAAAACAATATTTATTGATGTTAATGAAACTGACATATATTACACACATTATATTTTCAACAAAGTGAGTATATTGTGATATAAGTATTGAAACTATAGCTAGAAATTGTTAAGGGTCTCCTTAAGAACCAATGGTATATATTTAGAGATTTTTGCTATTGATAGATACAATATATTTTTTTTATTGCATTGTAGTGCCTCCACCTAACTCTCAGCGCAGTTATTTTGTGAGAAATACTTGTGGTAGTGTGACTTGTATAACAAGTTAGCATGAAGCTTATAAACTTTATATTTGCATAGAATGCAGTGTATATAGTTGGTCATTTGCATTTTACTTTGTATTGATCATTTCCATTGAGTGATATATTTATTGTTGATTATAATGTAAATCAAAGTAGAAATAGTTTCCCTTGAGATCACAACTTTCATATTGTTTCATCAGATTCTTTAAAACTAACTCACCTAATCAACACAGACACCGTTCACGTGAAAAGCAAGCATATTTAACATAAGTACAGGCGTGGCTGTATGTTTAAAAAGTTCACTTTGTAATCCTTTCTACTATAGGCACAAGGCCTGAAATTTTGGGGAAGGGGACTTGTCAATTAAATCAGCCCCAGAGTTTCACTGGTACTTAATTTATCAACTCCAAAAGGATTAAAGGCAAAGTTGACCTCAGCAGCATTTGGACTCAGAACGTAAGGACAGATGAAGTGCCACTAAGCATTTTGCCCAGTGTGCTACTGATTCTGCGAGCTTGCTGCTTTAACAAAAATAATAATAATAATAATAATAATAATTGGCCACAAACTGGAGGGTCAACCTGAGGAATGAGCAAGTGTCTCCGCTGTGCTGCATCTGCAATAGAGTGTATGAAACCATCGCCCATATCACGAACGAATGCCCTAAACTTGCCCAAAACTACTACAAGTTGTGGTGACACAACCAGGTAGCGAAAGTGCTGCATTGGAAACTGTGTGAAAAGTGGGGGATAGAGAGAGGCAGGACGTGGTATGAGCACAAACCACAGAGAGTGGCAGAGTCACAGACTAGCAATTTCCTCTGGGATTTCCCAATCCAAACAAATCAGGTGTTAGAGCATACAGATCGTTCCTAGTGGTGGTGGACGAAGGTGCACCACATATGCTATATAGTTGACGTTGCATGCCCCTTTGGAAGCAGTTACCAGCCACCATCCTGTGTTTCCTTGCCACTACAAAAGAGCTAATGTGCATAGAGGATTTGGCAGAGCTGGCAGACAACATCGCCAAAGTATCCACACCTCTTCCAACAGTTGCAGGTGTAGCACCACCCAAGGAACCAGCATGATCTTCTTGTTCATGTTCTTATTTTTCCTCCTCTCCTCCTTTCTCTGCTTCTTTAGATTCTTCTGTGAGCTATGAAGCAGCAGCCCTCTGAGCTCAACTTGTGGACAGAGATAGACAGACAAATGCGCTGTTGGTACAGATGCAAGTCAAGTCATGCCATAGCAAAAGGTCATTTGCAGAGTGTGGATTCCCAGTGCTCACATAGCCCAGGTGCTTCTCAGATGAATTTTCCCATGTTGGTACCACCAAACATTCAGCAATAGTGCTCATAAATGCTTTCCACCCTGTTCATTTCCAGCTTCTCTGTGGAGATGAGATGAACCAGAAGGAAAGGTCTGTGACATCAACGGGTGAGGGGCTCCACCAGAACAGAAATGGTGAGAGAAGAAGTGAGGGAAGCAAGACCAGGGTTGTCCTCTTTTGGCGTGGAACAGTGATGGTGAATGGACATGAGTGGATGAGCGAGCGAGCCAGGATTGATTGTAGCAGCTGCTATCATAAGGTGAGATAAGTAGGGCATGTGTTTGGACTTAATACTGCTGGACAAGCTATATCAGCTCCCATATAAAAATATATTTTTCCATTGTTGTTGTTCCTTTCTACGAGATGGCAGTGAAGATAAGAATCAGCAGCGATGCTGTCAGACATTTCTGTAGTGAAGGGGATTTGATCGCCTAGATCCATAAGATCAAGATGGTGGCTAGGCTACAAGACATCGATGATGTAGCAGGTCTCATGGCCTAGTATCTGGAGGGAAATGCATGAGAAAGACCAACTGAGCACAGCAAAGATCAAGTAGCACTTGAAGGAAGCCTATATGGAAGGAATGTAAGCTTGCTAAGCTAGGTGTGGTCAGATAGACAGGGGAACAGGTCGACGAGTATGCCGTGGAGATTCAGAGACTGGCCATGCTATCTGGTTTTACCAAAGAGGGTTTAGAGAAGGCAGCAGATTGGCCTTCGTAAATGGCTTTTCCTACAACATACCAGTGCAACTGCAACAACTTCCAGGCAGCAAGAAAATGGCAATGAGTGAGCTCATCGCTCAAGCCTGTGTGTCGACACCAAACACTGAGTGGAAGGCAGTGGTGATGGCAACTGTGGAAGCTCGCAATGTAGTGCAATGATCAGTAAAGAATGAGGAGAAAAAACTGCCGTGAAGCAAGTGACCATTCATGGGCTGGTGTTGCAAGTGCCAGGAAATGCACATGGCAAGGGACTGCATGGAGATGAAGCCCGGACCCGTTTGCTACTGGTGTAGACAGACTGGGCATATCACTCAAAACTACAGTCAAGGAAAAGGCCACAGGGAAGTTACTACCTCTTAAAGTTACCTGCAAGCAAGTAGAGGCACTCATGCAGTCTCAGCCTGTAAATGAAGTCCTGGTTGGGGGGAAAGGCGTTCAAAGCCCTTGTGGACATGGGCTGTACGATGTCTCTTGTGACCCCAAGAGTGACAAAAAATTAAAGGCGACAAGTAGTGTTCAGGCGGTCGATGGCAGTGAAATTAGATGTAAGAGTAGCAGCAAAGTGGAGATAGTGGTGCGGGGCACAACACATGTGGTAGATGGAATTGATGTGGTGATGGGCATGGATGCGATTAACCGTCTTGGAGGTGTCAATATCAGTGGCTTCATTTGGTGGTGTAGGGACGTCATGCGCTGTGAGTTTGCAACATAAGAGGGGGCAGAGCTGCACAGAGGAATGTACTACTTACGCTATTGAGGACAAAGATTTTCAGGTGGTGTTCAACGATCAGCAGTGGATGATAGGGTGGCACTGGAAAGGGGAGCTTCTGACACTGAAGAACAGGCTGAGCTGCTACTAGCTTACCTTGAAAGAACATGCAAGCAGTGAGTTTGAATGAGAGGTAGAGAGGTGGATTAAGAATAGTGTCCGCGTCTCACTGATGGAAGCGGTATTCTGGTACAATATGTCGCCTCAATCAGGACAGACTGAAGAGTCCATGCTACACAGAGTGATATTTAGATATGAATGACAGCATCTGAGTAAAGCATCAGAATGCCTTGCAGAATAGAGAGGGCTTGTCTTCGTGCAGGTAGGTGAGGAAGTCTGGATCCCAGCTGATACAATCAACGGAACAGCTTGCTTGTGAAATTAACGTGCAAGCGGCTGAGCACTCCACAGACACATGCACCCTTGATGTAGTTCTCAGGGAGATTCAGTGTGACAAGGCTGGCCCTTTTTAAATACAGGTACTAATCATTTTTGTCAGCTGAGTGGACTGGAGCAACGTGAAATAAAGTGTCTTGCTCAAAGACACAACGCGTCGCCGGGAATTGAACTCACGACCCTATTGTCGTGAGCGGAATGCCCTGACCACTAAACCACGCTCCTTCGCAACTACACACTACTGCCTCTATCAATCTCCAAAAGTTAGCTGCCAGCCAGAAAACCGATGAACTTCTCAAACTTTGAAATTCTCTCTTTCAAACTTTCTCCTGTTTATATTTGGTGTGACATTTCTATGGGGCACGAACGTCCCTGTTCCAAAGAAGCATAGACATATGCCTTTGTTTGTCTTTTTCTTTCTCTACACTATCACATCCTGGAGTAAATTCCACCCTGAAGTTGATTGCTGCACGATTTATGTGTGCTGATATCGACAAAGATGTCAGGGACTGGACCAAGAGTTGCGTCCCTTGTCAGAAAGCGAAAATTCATGTCAAATCACCTCAGGGAACCTTCTTAACACCAAATGTACATTTTCAACATGTGCATATAGACATAACCGGCCCACTGCCACCGTCTCAAAATTGCATATACCTTTTGGCTTGTGTGGATCATTTTTCTCAATGGCCTGAAGACGTTCCTCTTCATGATACCACAGCAGAAATGATAGCTAAAGCTCTTCAATATTGGACTGCATACTTTGGCACACCTGCTACCATTACAACAGACACAGGACATCAGTTTGAATTCAATCTCTTCTCAGAATTGACTCACCTCTTAGATTGTAAAAAGGTTTCCTACGACTGCCTACCATCCTGCAGCTAACAACATGGTGGAACGGGCACACCAACAACTGAAACCCGCTCTTAGAGCTTATCATGACAACAGCAACTGGCTGGAATACATACCACTCGTTCTTCTTTAAATTCGTTCTTATTATTTCGTTCAATTCACCGTGACTGAAAATTTCATTGGCAGGAGAGTCATGCAACGGGAATGTTCAACAATCACCCAATGTCGCGATTCACTAGAATATTGCCCATATAGAAAGAACATTGACAGTCACAAATGGAGTTGGCCAACAGAGACGATGGACGAATAGTCAGAGGACAAACAAGATTAGAAGTCAGAATTGTTTTATCGTTCGAAGTAACAATCATTCATGTGTGTGCACAAAACGAATAAAATTTTGTTTATCAAATATCTCAGCAGACGCCAGTGCTCTTCTTTGTACTATATCTCCAATAAAAATAATATAATCAACTGAACTAATTCTTTTATTCTTTGTTTCCTTTTCTCCAGGAACAGGTTTTTAGAGAAGCGATATACATACGTGGAAAAAACCAGCCAGGAAATAATGGTAAAGATTTCCCTGTTAATGTTCACACTTTCTGTATCTTTGTTTCTCTGACTACTATGATGGGTTAACTTTTATAGCTTACCTTTGCTCAGTATTAGTTAGCTAAGACAAGAAATGTCAAAGGCATCTATTCTTCCCTTGTCACCAATTCAGTTCAGCAAGTTGTAAATATCATAGGTAGGTAGCACTTGATATTGAAGGTTATAGACTTTTCTATACCTAGCATCACATGTCAAACACAGTCCAGCATATTCTTTCCATGATATCTCAAAATTACAAGAACCAAGAGGAATTTAATTGTCTCACTCCATATTCAATAATGTAAAGTAGTAGCAAATAACATCAGCAACATCATATCAACTCTTTTCTTTGTTAGCTGGTTTCCCTTCTTTGTTTTGCTACAAGGAGAAAGTAGTAACTATAGTTTGATTATTCTCAGTGCAGAAAATAAACTAGTATCTTTCAAACTGGAAATCAATGCATTATATTACAACATACATTAAATCAAGAGTTTATACCAGCTCCAGTAACCTAATAATTGCTTCCAACTCCACAGCTTTGGTCTTAACTGTAATGCTACTACTGGGCTGACATAAAGATAAACATCTCACCATTGTAATTCATTTAGTGTAGGAATCAAAATATCCAACAGGTTATAGCATGGACACTCAGTCAAATAGAATTGTTTTGTACTCCACCACCTTGGGATTAAGTATGATGCCCATGTGAGTAAGAAGTTCACTTTGCATTCTTAGTGGTTTCAAATTTTGGCACAAGGCCAGCAAGTTCGGCAGGAGGGGTAAGTTGATTAGATTGGCCCCAGTGTTTAACTGGTACTTACTTTATCAACCCCAAAAGGATGAAAGGCAAAGGTGGAATTTGAACTCAGGATGTAAAAAAGATGGACAAAATGTGGCTAAGCATTTTGCTCACAGTGCTAACAATTCTGCTAGCTCACTGCTTTTACTTTGCAGTCATAGTGTTCCATGTCCAATCCAACTGTGTAAGCACCTTTTATCATAGTACAAGAGTAACCAATACTTTCTAAATGGAATTTAGTAGGCAAAAAAAAAAAATGTAAAATTAAGATAGATATCATCTTTTTACTTCTATGTCTAATTGATAAATCTACTCAAATTTTAACATCTCTGTTTTACTAAGTACATTAACTGTCATGTGATTTGTAAACATGTTCAAACTAGTTTGTCAAGGAAAAAATTGGAACCAAAACAGGTACATAAAGTACTTCCAATTCTTTTCTCTTGTTAAAATTTGACTATGACAAGAAAATAAATGCCACTAAAATATTTTAGCCTAATATACCTCATTACCATTTTATTATCTAGGAACTCTATCTTTTTAAGGTGGTGAGCTTGTTGAATTGTTAATATGCCAGGCAAAATGTTTAACAGCATTTCGTCCATCTTTACATTCTGAATTAAATTTCAGACAAGGTTCGCGTTGCCTTTGATCCTTTTCAGAAGTCAATAAAATAAGTACCAGTTTAGTACAGGGATCAGTATAATTGACTATGCCCCACTCCCAAAATTTCAGGCTTTCTGCTTATACTAAAAAAGATTCTCTAGGAACTACTTTAGCCAAATTTGCTTCACAGGCTTTTTAATATCTGTTATAATTCACATTTGCAATCATGTACACTAATACCATTTTAACTCTTTTAAGGTGTAAAGGAATTATGCACAAGTCATATATATCATAACCATCATCTTCATTTAATGTCTGTCTTCCATGCTGACATGGGTGGAACAGTTTGACAGGAGCCAGCCAGGCAGAAACCTGCACCAGATTTCTGTGACTGTTTTGGCAGGATTTTTACAGCTGAATGCCCTTCTTAATACCAACCACCCAGCAGAGTGAACTTGGTGCATTTTATGTGGCACAAGCACAGGCAAGGTCAGTTTTGACAAGGTTTTTACAGCTGGATACTCTTCCAAATGCCAACCAGTTTACAGTGTGGAGTAGATGCTTTTTAAGTGGTACCTGAACTGACAGAGTCACCAAGTAGCTTGCAAGACAAAAATTTTTTGAGAGGAGAGGGAGCATTGGAGGAGGTGGTCTAGTGTCAGATGAAACAGAGAGACAGAAACAGGTGCCTTGCTGTAGAGGAGGTACAAGGTTACCTGGCCAGAGAGAATGAGAGATCAGGAATGAAGACAGAAACAGATGTGCAGCTGCAAAGGAGATACATGGTTACCCTACCTGTGGGAAGTGCAGAAGGAGAGAGAGAGTGGGAGACAGCAGGATAGAGATGGTGGAAAAGTGCCAAACATACTTACAAGAGACAGGGATCAGAATATAAATGGGATGGTTGAATAAAGGAAGAGAAAGATATAGATGGTGACAAGTGCCAGCCCTTGAGGTTCAAAGGTCATAATATAAGTGGCAGGATATTGCCAGAGAAGCATGATTAGAAAGTGGCGAGAGGAAGTGAATGGTGAAAACCTGGGTATATATAGAGTGATGGGGCTACCAAATAGTAATCATACAGACAAACAGGGCCATGAGGACAGGATTGGGGAGTGAGAGAGGTAGGCAGCTGCATGTAGGAGGAAATGTGAAGAGAAGAGATGTAGATTGGTTTGTCGGGATAGGACATGTGAAAAGTTTTCTAGTTATGTGTGGGTGCAACACACAAGCTGGGGACTAATGGATAGCAATGAGACAGGGCCAAGAGGACAGGATTGGGGAGTAGGAGGTAAGCATAGTGCATGGAGTGGAAATGTGAGGAAGAGATGTAGTTTGGTTTGTTGTCGTAGTGTGTGAGAAGTTTCCTCGTTATGTGTGGGTGGGACACAGTACTTCTAGAACTCAGTTTCACTGATGTGGGTGGGTTTCCTCAAGAACCTCATATCGCCAGACATCTCAGTCCATTGTCATTTCCTCTGTGAGGCCCAACATCCTGAGATCAGTCCATTGTCCTTTCCTCTGTGAGGCCCAACATCCTGAGATCAGTCCTTACCACTTCATCCCATGTCTTCCTGGGTCTCGCTCTTCCACGGGTACCATCCAATTTCAGTGATCAGCACTTCTTTATGCAGCTGTCCTCATTCATATGCATCTCATGTCCAAACTAACGTAGTCTTCTCTCTTGCATGTTACATTCGATTCCACTTTTGCCCAACTTTTCTCTCAATACATTTGCACTTTATCATACATGCACACTGGTGTTGCCCAACTAGCAGAGCATACTACCTTCATTTCTCTCCAGTCTATGCATGTCTTCTGCATTCAGAGCCCATGTCTCACTACCATATATATATATATATATATATATATATGTATGTATATAGATATGAATTTATGTATGTATCCTATGCCAGCATGGAAAGAGGATGTTAAACGATGATATATATATATATATATATAGATATATATACATACATATCTATATACACACACACACACATATATATATATACACACACATACATAAACATATATACATGTACATCAATATATATATATACATACACACATATATTATAGGCCTATCACTCTCTGACTTCACTTGTTAGCAAAGTCATGGAACACATTGTCAGGAAGAGGCTGATTACATTCTTGGAAGAAAATAACTTGCTCAGACAAACACACAACATGGCTTTCATCCAGAGAGGAGCTGCTTCACACAATTGCTACAGTATTATGGCAGTTCAACCACTCAAATGTTGATGTGATATATCTCAACTACGCCCAGGTTTTTGATGAAGTTGATCATGAGATGATATGTTACAAACAGCATCACCTTGGTATTGCTGGAAAACAGAAGTCAGAGGGTCACAGCCAATGGTACTCTCTCTGGGGTGACATCAATTTTCAGTGGAGTCCCACAAGGGACTGTACTGGAACCACTACTGTTTGTGGTAACTCTCTCAGACATACCCTAAGCCATACAGTCAGCCACTCTCAGCAGCTAAGCTGATGATACAAAAGTATCACAGATAGTCAAGGACCCCGATGACATACTAAAATGGCAGAAAGACTTGAATGCAATATACAAATAGCCTGATGAAAATAACATGGAGTTCAATGCTGAGAGGTTTCAAATACTTCATTATCAGCTCACAGACTATAATCAGAATACACAGGACCACGAGGTAGTGCAATCGCAGAGTTACAGTTGGTGCATCACCTGGGAATGAGCAATGACACAACATTCCATGTGTGCATTACCAAGATGGCAACACAGTGCAGGCCAGTAGCTGGATGGATTCTGAGATCATTCAGAACCAGGAAAAACAATACCATGCTTACTCCGCTGGAGAAGTTTCATTCTCAGTCATCTGGATTACTACTCCTAACAGTGGTCACAGCAGTGCATCAAACTGGTGGTGGGACTCAGTGAAACAGATGAGCTATTGTGAGATCTAATGGAACTGAAGCTCTACTCCCGAGAGAGAAAACATGAAAGATATGCAATGATATACATATGGAGGGTCCTGGAAGGTCTAGCTCCAAGCTTTGAAATTGGAAGCTATGCCAACCACCAAACTGGACAGCACTGCATAGTACCAAAGCTCCTGTCTTCTCCACCTAGAATGAGGGTCCAGTACTGTAATAGCTTGGATTTCAAAGGTCCACAGCTATTCTTCAACATTCTGCCTAACAGCCTCAGAGATTTGCAAGGTGTAAATGTGGAGGTCTTCAAAGAGCATCTGAACAAATTTATTGTGGCGGGAGGCACAAAGAAGAGCAGCTCTATCTAACTTGCTTCATCACCAGAAGAAGTACAGAAAAGAAACCCAATCATACTGAAAGTGCTCCAGCATGACCTCAGCTTGAAACCAGTAAAAGATATAAAAATATATCTTCAATATTATTTAAGAGTATATATTTATTATGGACTTCTGGTAGTGAAGTGTTCATGACCAAACTACAGTTTATGTGCCTGCACTAACACAAACAACCTCTTATTTGAACTTCTACTTGGCAAACATTGCATGTTTGAATATCTCTATAGCTTCATTTGCTATTTGTGTATGATATAAGTCATAAAAAAATTTCCATTACTTTTTTTCTTACACATTATCATTAATAGTGTGTATTTTCTTCTTACTTCATTAATACTAATGTTTTGTTTTAAACCTCTGTGTGTTGCTGACACGTTTTCAATAGTAGGATTCACACTTATAACTACATCTTATGTCTCAGTCTTTTTTTCAGTGAATATTCTTCATTGTTTTTTTAATATTAAATGCACATTCTGTTAACAACTGCTTTGCAATATTTCATCTTATAGCTCTCTGCTTTAAATTTTACATTTTCAACTGTTGCATGCTTTGCCAGCATTCTACAAAGAATATTTTATTGCTTTAATAATGGTAAATGCACTCTTAGCGTTTTTTTCTTTTCAACATAAGCAATATTGGTTTCAAAATTTGGCACATGACCAGCAAGTATGGAGGGAATGCATAAGTTAATTACATTGACCCCAGTGCTCAACTGGTACTTATTTTATCGACCCCAAAAAGGATCAGAGGCAAAGCTGACCTGGGCAGAATTTGAACTCAGAACATAAAGATGGACAAAATGTTCATGCCCAGCATGCAAATGATTCTGCTAGCTCACTACCTTAAACATAAAATAATATTGATTTTGAATTTTCACACCGGGCCAGCAAGCTCAGTAAAAGGGTTAAGTCGAGTATACTGACCCCAGTGCTCAACTGGTACTTCTTTTATCAACCTTGAAAGGATGAATACATATGTGTGTGTGTGTGTGTGTGTGTATTAGCATGCTTGTGTTGTCAAAAATGCTATCTTTTAATGATAGAAAATGGTGCATGAAAACAATGGGAGAAACAATTGATAAATGTCAGCTATCAAGTAAAATATATGTACATACACAGAACTGAAGCACATGAACAGATACAGTTGTAACGTCTCAGTTGAAAGTGTCGTCCACATATGTGAAACATCCATTTCAGCACACATGGATCAAACAGATTTCATACAACCAGATGCCCTTCCTATCACCAACCCTTACTTCTTTCCAAATAAAGTAATATTTCACCATGCCCAAACGTGATTACATGGAAGACTAAAAACAAAGAACACCCCTTGCATGACAGTGACACTCACAACTATTGTTTATTTGATAAAATAAATATATTTTACAATTAAATTTAGTTTCATTTTGATTAAAATACCAACCACTTCAGAGCAAAACATCTCATCACAGTTTGCCTGCCTTTAGCATCTCTGACAGTCACACACTCCCAGTTTTATTTTCCTTTTGCTAGCATAATCTATGTGAAACACTTTGTATTTCATTATATGCACAATAAAATTAGCCAAGCATTTAGAATGAACTTTCATATACAAAGACAAACAGAATAAGTAAAGACAGCTATATCAAGAGAGTAGAAACACTGCTAGATAATTTTGTTTTGTAAAAATATGTTAACAGAAATGTATCCTTTAGCATTCTTCATTAAAAAAAAACTTAAAAACTATTTCATTAAGCATTATGAAAGAGGTGCAAAAAATAAACAGAATGACTTTGGCTCCAAACAAATGATTTAGTATAAATCTTATGAATTGGAACAAATTCAACAGTTTCAAACACTACAGTGTTACAAAAAAGTATATGTATATGTGTGTGTGCGTGTGTATGCATTTGGTTGCATGTGTGTATATTTATGTATGTAAAGCTGGGTACTACTAAAGCAGAGTGGTCCCGAACGCGCACCTGCGCACCCACGCTAACTAGTCGTGAGTGGTCAATCCTACAAAAAGTGCGTGCGCATGTGCAAATGAATATATGTGTTTAGGGTTAGGATCGACCACTTACGACTAGCTAGCGCGGACGCGCGACTGCGCGTTTGGGATCACTCTGCTTTAGTAGTACCTAAAGCTGAAAATAAATTTTACAGAGATTGCCAAGTGGGTAAAATAGCACAAGTTTTAGTTTCATTCCCCTGCCCACTGGCATGAAGCTGACCCCACCCCACAGGATTTGTAGTCCTGCGATGTACATGGCAACCTCAATAGTCAGATGGTGTGAAAAAAAGTACCCAGTCCATGTTGTAAAGTGATTTATGTTAGGAAGGGCATTTGGCCATAAATAGACCAAAACAGACATTGGAGCAGAGTGCAGTCCTTGGACACATTGGATCCTTTCAAACTGTCCACCCCATGCCAGCAAGGAACATGGATGTTAGATGATGATGATCTATATATTTTTTGTGAAAATGTTCCTGAATATAACAAAAATAACCAGAGTTGATGATGACAAGCAAGGCAATGATGAACATGATTATAAGCAATTTAGAATTTGTTTTATATATGTTTATATATATATATACATGCATGTGTGTGTTTGTGTGTGTATAGATAGTAGATTGATTACATATTTCTTTCATTATTTTATCGCAGTTTTTTTCTTTCACCCAACAAATTCCTACATAATGAAAACCTACACTCACTACCTGAAGCATGTATGTAGAAAATTTGGTAAATTTATAGTTTCACACTAGACTCGATTTCGGTAGAGATCATTTTTTCCCCACGGTTTCTTTTTGGGTGCAATCGTCTTAGTTGACCTCATAAGCTGTCGGAAATACATTATTTCTGCGAAAAACGGAGGGGGTATGGCGGAACCTAGGAAATTCCCCTCCCCAACCCAGGCTCCTGCGTTTTTTTTTTTTTCATTGCAATCGTCTCAATTGATCTCATGTGTGGGAAATACATTTTGTCCATGGAAAACGGAAGGGGTGGAGTGGGGCGGAACCTAGGGTAACCCAGTATATTTTGTCTCCGGATTTGTGCTGGAATTGATCCTTTACTGGCGATCTGGGAGGGGTGTATGTAATTTTGCTGCCTCAATAAGAAATTGATGCAATTGTTTTTGTTTTCTGTAGCAGAGATAAATAAATACCTGGCCAGGTACTAGTGTAGATACTGTGAACGAATACTCGGCCTTTTCGGATCTTTTTTAAAACGGGGGCCACATTTTTCATTAACGAAACACTTTGAAACTTGGAACACTGGTAGAATGTGTCATATAAAACATCTTTTTCTCTTAGTCTTCTTAAAAAAAAAAGAAATCCATAAGTTATTCCATGTTAAAGTTGTCGTATTTCTGTAATCTCAACCAATCACTGACGTCCATTCAGCCGATATACATTAAGTGCCGACTACATAAACAAACGATTCTGAAACAATTAACACTAACCCTAACCCTAGGGTTAGGGTTACGGTTAAAGCAAATTTAAAATGAAAAAAGCAAATACAACGAAGGTATGGAGATTAAATACGCTTTACATCGCTTAATCAGCCAAAGGAGTACACCCATTCCTTTAAATCTTGCATTTCCAACAGCTTACGAGACGATTGTATAAAGATCCTCACCCGGGAACAAAAAAAAAATTACCAGCCTAGGGTGTTAACAAGTATGTCGAAAACGAATTTGAAAAAAAAAATGCGCGCTGACGACACTGGGGGATAGGGAGGGGACTTTCGGAAAATTCACAAGATCCGATTTTTCCGTCATAACTTCCGGTAAAATGAATATATATTTATCTTTTTTACGGAATCCCACGTTTTTGGTTATGAAAAAAAAAGTTTTCGAGTGGCTGTGTGGTAAGTAGCTTGCTTACCAACCACATGGTTCCGGGTTCGGTCCCACTGCGTGGCACCTTGGGCAAGTGTCTTCTACTATAGCCTCGGGCCGACCAAAGCCTTGTGAGTGCATTTGGTAGACGGAAACTGAAAGAAGCCTGTCGTATATATGTGTATATATATATATATATATATATATGTATG
>NC_068983.1:146456695-146466372 GCF_001194135.2 Octopus bimaculoides | reverse complement strand
TGCGACTTTTGCCAATTTTCTTTTAGAATCGAAATCTCCATACCCGAAAACGAGCCTTGCTTCCTTCAAACGTCTCAAACCCTATAGGCTGGAAGAAATGGTTGCCGACAAGTCCCGATATTTAAGGATTCTGTTGTCAGGCTACGTCGTATGGTTGATTTGAATTCTTAGTATATTAGGAGCCTCAGAACAAAAGAACCTAACTTAAAATCACCTCATCCATTACATCCTCCCAAATATCAACAAAAATTGGTCATTAAAGCACGGCACTTATGCCTTCACTTCCTAATCACATTTCGATTATTTTTAAAAGTTAAGGAGATTTGATGTTCGTGGAAGATCGAGTGGCTATGAAGTCTTTCCGATTGTAGATACCCAACTATTATCGCGCTAGAGTGAGAGACCACCTGCCACTACCACACCAGAACCAACCAGCAGTAGTTTCAAATGTAGTCGATCTGCCTTCTAGAAAGTCAAATCTCTCCGTCATAGTCTTCAAAAAACCAGAGTAAACATGGAAAATTAGACAGGATTGTCACGGTCGTAATGTTTTTATTTTTGTCTATTCCTTTAGAATAGAGATATTGGGGCATGTTCAATAGGTTCAGATTACATATAGTCAGTCTCCGCCCGAATTTAGTTACGTATGCCTAGCTGTTAGCAAATTTCCTTCATGGTCAGAAATCCTCTAATCATGATTATACTCGATCAGCCTCCAAAGTACGTCCATGGAAGTATATCTGCGAAACATGAAAAATGTTAATGATCGTTGCATATTAGACAATTCTCAGCAAGTATGCCCCATTCAAATATCAATACCATTGTAATTATTCAAATATTCCACATTTCAAAACACGAAAAAGCGCCAAAATGGTTACATGTAGCTTTCTACTCGTTTCCGAATTCGTATTTCGCGCCTTCACATTTCCAGCATCCTGTTTTCTTCTTGTAAGCCAATGGCAGTTATCGAATGCTTCGGTCAGCCAACAAGGAGTCTCACTCGCAATTGATCCATTTTAATAAAGTCCCTCTAAATAAAATCAAAATGTGGACATTGTGTATATATGACTGATCGTTTTAAAGTGCTTTTGTCATGTAAGCCTAATGGGATGCTTGTCAGTCATGAATATAGGCCTAAAATGTTTGTGGGCCACTTGTGTTGACTATTTTCCTATGAAAATTTCTACATATGCCTTTCAGATAATGTATTAGTTAAAACGAAAACAAAATTGGTGGACGCGCATAAATTAATACTTTTACTTTCAATTTGTCATGTCTAACACTGATCGTTTAGTATATTGGAAATAGCAGCGATGAGTATATTCTAAGGCATGGGCATCTCTGGAAAAATTGTAATCTATTCCGTCAATTACGCGAAAACTTCGTGGTTTCACAGTTTACCAAACTCCTGCACAGAAATGCATTTCAACCTAGCCAAATGACTTAAGTAGGTAATGTCATCATTTAGAGCGCTGATGCGACATGCAAAAACTGGGTAAGGTGCGTAAAATATGCCCCCAAAATGGGTACTTTTATATAAATACCTCAGATGGTGTAGATTGCGTGAAATTTTCGAAATGTAGATTGCGCGCCCAATTTTTCTTTCCAAATTCTGGTACAAATCAACTAATTGAATTGCATAGAACATTTCTGAAAGTTGAGAAAAATACCGAGTGGAACACACTTGAGTAAGTATGCCATTAGCAAAAGCAAAGAAAAATATTTACAAGGTGACTATAGAGACTAAAATCAAAACACTTGGCATCTTTAAACCAAATATGTAATAATCGGCCATTAGACCAAGTCAGATATCATTCATAATCGACATGCGACCAACTCAAAATTTTGTTGGCCCTTAAAAGGGCCGTTTGAAATAAAATGCGAACAATTTACTTCTTAGCCTTCTTTGGTTTGCTGGCTGGTTTTTTAGCAACCTTCTTCTTTGCAGGGGCCTTTTTTGGCTTAGCAGTTTTCTTGGCGGGTTTCTTTGCCTTTACAACTTTCTTCGCTTTAACAGTTTTCTTAGCTTTAGGAGATTTCTTGGGTGTCTTTTTTACTGTCTTAGCAGCAGGCTTCTTCGGCTTAGTTTTCTTGGTTTGGGACTTTGTAGTTTTCGACTTGGATTTACCTGCAGCAACCAACTTGAAAGACCCCGATGCTCCAACACCTTTTGTCTGGACAATATCACCAGAGGCAATTCTCATCTTCAATGATTGCTTTACATTGTTAGCAATAACTTTATCGCCACCTCCGAGATTGAAGTTGGCTTTAATATACTTGATTATAGCTTGGCGAGAACTGCCCGTTCGTTCATGGAGGGCAGTTATTGCTTCGGCTATCATTTCTTTGTATTTAGGATGACTTTTAGTAGTTCTGGCTTTCGATTTTACAGCTTTCTTTGTCTTAGCTGGAGTAGCTGGCGGGGTAGCGGTAGTCTCAGCAGCAGCTTCAGTGTCCGGCATGATTAACCTGTTAGTGATGAATGAAAGATAACTAGCAGAAAGATCTACAAATGATGCAGGGCGACTGACTGACTGATGATATATTTATAATACTTTCGCGGACGTAGTAGTAGACAAATTCGAATTTACAGCGGGTATTATGGGGAAAGATGCTTTAATGTGCTTAGACTGTTCAGAAAAATGCTTAGTTTTTATTGATGACGAATAGAACAAATATTTTTATTTTTATAATTCTATTCTACATTAATGGTACTTTCTTAAAATCTACTTTAATAATCAATAAATTTTATTGTTACAATTTTCATTCAATTTTTCTTTGACATGTTGGTAAGCAGGTTACTACAGCCCATCTGAAAAATACCTTTTTATAACTTATTTTTCGAATTTTTATTAAATTTATTGGTAATATATAGAAATCTATTCTTTGTTCTTAAGTAATTAATTTGATTTGGGTATTTTCATGCATAATGGCTTTGTAGAAAACCATGCACATTGGAGATGCGACACACATATATTTGGGGTAAACCAAGAAATAAGTGGTTGTATTAGAACTGTAAAAAAGGCTTATATCACATCTAAAAAAATCAATGGATTCTTATCTATAGGATACTTTTGTTAAAATATATCTATTCTAAGTGTAGAACGTTTCACTTTAGTTCGCGCAGAAACGATTTTTCTTAAATATCGAAATAATTACGAGGAATTATAAGCTGGTTGTTAAGACATTTATTATGAGTGCATCGTGTGGAAATTGACAATAAATCAAATCACTCAATACAAAATATATCAAGTAAAATACAATATACTATGCAAATTAAGTTATTACAATGAACTAAATAAGTTATTACAATGGACCAAATAATAATGATGATGAGGAGGAGGAGGAGGCTGATGATGATGAATGCTTATTCAACATAAGTTACCGAGGTTTCCTTCCTTTGATCGCTTCTCTTTTAGACAATTTTTGTTTATTTTATTTGTTTATACAAATCAAATTCAGTCAACAAAGTTTGAATTATTATGGCCAATATGATTACCATCGTCATAACTTTTAGAACTGTCGTCGACATCATCATCATCATTAACAACACTATAGGAAGTATTTAGCTCCAAGTCTGTCCTAATCGAGCAGACCCTACAAATATTTTCCATCTTCAGACAATATTTATTTAAGACTACATCATCCAATGTATGCTTTCATTTTTTTATAGACTGTGGGAAAATAGAATGATATTTGGCTGCTATTTCTAGTCGGGTGAATGGCCTCGTAGAGGCTCTTTCACCGCTCCCGTCATTGTCACAGATGAAAATGAAATCATGTCAATTGCCTCTGTCACTGTCAATTTCAGTGTGTAATAGATATCGTCTGCTTTTACTTTTACATAATGTTTATTTATAACGATAAGAACTGCCATGAATGGATTACAACAGTGTTTTGGTAAATGAGAATCAGAAATAACAACAAACAAGCAATGAGCGCCTTTTTTCACCTCTAGCAATATTATCGGAGCATTACTTAGTTTAGCAAATAATTTTTTACTTAATGATAAACAATTTGACCACTGTATAACTCTGTTATAGCAGCATCATATATTGCTAAAAAAAAAATATTGGTGGTGGTGGTGGTGGTGGTGGTGGTGGTGACGATAACGATGATGATGATATGGTTGGGATGGCGGTGGCCACGGTGGTGGTGGTGGTGGTGGTGGTGGTGGTGGACAATTAAAAAATTGATGTCATTGAAATTTTATTTATCAAAGCAAAATTAAATCAATGATCTTATATTTAGGACAACATTACTCCTAAACACATAAACATTCTAGCCTGAATTCCAAGAAAGGCACCATGAATTTTTTTTTTTTTTTTTTTTTCACATGTGAAGAAAGAAAAAGAGCCCATGACCTTTGTCAGCCAACCAGTGAGACTGATGTAAATGTTCTACTTACACTATTGCAAATCTGCACCAACTTCTGAAAGTAATGAACTAGGAAGAGATTCCAGAGAAATGACTTGGCATATCAATGGCTAGTGCAGGGCCTGGAGGAATAGTTACAATAAAGTCGATAAGAGGTGGAGAGATGAGTTAGTAAAGATTGCCTGTAGTTGATGGCTGTATGATCACATCAATGTCCATGTCACTAGACATATTGGAATTGTCACTGAAATCTAATGCTCTCTGTAAGACAGGTTTAGTTACTGAATGCCTCCATGACTGTGCATGTATGTGTGTTCTCTTACATTTATAGGAGTGTTACCATATGAGAAAGTATATTACTGAGATCGTTGTGATCCATTTAGCCATGTCCTTGACATGCTTGTCTCTTTAATGCTGGTGCCACAAGAAAATACATCTAATATAATCTATGAAGTGTAAAATTATGAAGGCAATTTAGTCTTGTCTCAGACATAACACCCCTCTAGAGCTGGCACATAGAAACCAAGCCAAAAATAAAGTACACAAATGTGATGCTGTCTTCTGACCCATGTAGTTGAGTGGTTTCTCTGAATATGTAGTGACTCTAACTGTGGTGACCTGTCTGACTGACTCTATCATGGAAAGCAAACATACAGCTATGACGATGATATAAGAAGTTTGCTTCCTAATCACAAGGTTTTGGGTTGAGTGCCACTGCATGGCACCTTAAGAAGGTGTCTTCTACTATAGTTCTATGCTGACTAAAGCCTTGTGAGTAGTGGATTTGGTAGGCAGAAACTGGAAGTATATGTGTGTGCGTGTATCATAAGTGTGTGTGTGTGTGTGTGTGTGTGCATGTGTTTGTGTGTTTGTCCCCCACCACTGCAAGACAACCAGTGTGGCTTTGTTTACATCCCCATAACTTAGTGATTTGACAAAAGATACCAATAGAATAATTACAAGACTTTAAAAAAATAAATGCTAGGATTGATTCTTCTGACTAAAACCCTTCAAGGTAGTTCTTGAACAGGGCCATTGCATACATTATATAAGCAGCCCTGATTTATTTTAATGGAAGAGACCAGAACCTGTAAAATTAATTCTTAATTGCTTGAAATTATGTGCTGACAATCATAACTAGGGTCTTCCTCTTACAAAAAAGGAAATTTCAATTAACTGTGAAGATTTTATATACACAATTTAGTACATCAGCCCCTACTTTATTTATATAGTAAGTTTAGAGAACTTCAAAATAAAATAGGATTAACATCATATAAGACACAAATATTTCTTCAATTTCATAAATGTTATTCATATATAAATATTTCTTCTAATTCAAGAATTTTATATTTGGTAGCTGTATTCTGTCATGGTTAACTTTGTCTATTGTTCTTCCAAGGTTAATGAAACAAGTGCCTGCAGATTACAAAAATAAATCTAATCTACTATTTCCTTAAAGTCACTAACATGTAGCCCTCTGGCTACCTTAGAAATTTTAAAATTTTCTTGTAGTTTCACTTTAAAACCGGATGTCATTTATTTTATTATTATATGTAATATATTGTTGCTTTTCTGATCTTTTTTTCCAGGGTTTTTTCGATGGGACCCTTCATCTATTGGAACTCAGAGTAAAATAGTATACAACGAAAATGGAACTCTTACCTTTCAGAAGAATGGGAAATTTCTGATTATGTCACAGATCATTGTTAAAGGACAAAGCGAGTAATTGCAATTCTTTTATTCTTCGATTTCTTTCAGCTATTAGACTGTCAATGCTGGGTTTGAGAAAAATTAATACATATCACCAGTATCATCATCATCACCATTGTCGTCATCCTCATCATCATTATCATTTAACATCTGATTTCCATGTTGGCATGGGTTGGATGGATTGACAAGAACTGGCAAATCAAAAGACTTCACCAATCCCTGCTGCCTGCTTTGGCATGGTTTCTACAGTTGGTTGTTCATTCCTAATGTCAACCACTTTACAGAGTGTACTGGGTGGTTTTTACAAGGCACCAGCATTAGTGAGGTCACCAAATAACTTGCAAGGCATGACATCTCAACTGAGGTGGGAGTAGTATTGAAGGACAGAATAAAAAAGTTTTGCATTAGAAGGTAAACATGGCTGCCTCGGATAAGGAAAGAGTGGAGAGAGAGAAGATGGTGAAGATGTGACAGGGAGATGGTGGTGTGAGTGAGTGGACTAGGGATTCAAGAGTGTGCGTAGGTGAGTCCATGAGATTGTGTGAAAGGGGAGTAGTAGATGGGAGAGGGTGATTTGTTGAGTGGGCACAAGGTGGAGGGAGGGGGTAATGAGAGGATATGTTGTGGGGGGGGGGAGTAATTCAAGAGAGACATATTGTATGCAGGTAGGTACAGAAGGGAGAATAGAAAGGAATGCAGTGGGTGGTGAGCATGGGTGAGGGAAAAGGGCTTTGGGAATTTGGGTCATGGAGGTTTGTTGGGGGAGGGGACACATTGTGTGCGGTAAGGGGGCATAGACATTAAGGACATGCCTTTATGGCCTCGATTTTACTTCGCTGGACAGGTCTTCTCAAGGATAGCAAATCACCAGTTCTCTGGGTCCTTTGACATTCCCAGTTCATTCAGTGTTGTCATCTTTCGGGAATCTCAGACATAGAAGGTTGTTTTCAAACCTTTTTTGCCATAAAAGAGATTTTTTTTCCATGGTAACTGCAGTGCATTTGCCTTTAGCAGTTGAAATATGTGACAAACATATTTCAACTAACCTAAATTGTGATTATATGTGAACACTGCTTTGTGCCATTACTCCGATAGTTTTCTTGATCGGGCAATCTACTAGCGCAAATCAGTCAACATGTTGGCTGAAATATATATAAAGCTATAAGCTTTATTTAGTTCGTTCAGAATTGGCCAAGGTGCTAGCAAAGAGGTTGGTGCATGTCACAGAGAATTTTGTTGGGAGAGTACAAACATGCACCATCCCAGGCAGGTTGATCTAGGATTAATCTCCTTCTCCTGCACTGCACCTTAGAGAGGATTGGTAAATTATCTGGTAAAGGTGGGGCACTGGTCCATTTAGACCAATGTAAAGCTTTTGATAGGGTAAACCACCAGCACCTGGCGGCGGCTGGGCTAGGCTCAGATTTCCGTGATTGGATCACTGCCATTTATGGCAGCATCAAATCCACAGTCCAAATAAACGGTTACCTGTCAGTGCCATTTAGGATCGAATGCTTGGTTTGTCAAGGGTGCCCCCTGTCTCCGCTTCTGTATGTACTGACTCTTGAGCCATTGCTGCAGAGGTTGGAGAGTTTGGAGGGGCATCCCCAATGAATTGGGATGTGGTAAGTCTGTTTTGGTATATGCGGATGATGTCACCATCACCATGTCCGATGAAGCTCAGCTACCTTGTGTAGAGGATGCAATCAAAGGATACGAGGCGGTAGCAGGGACAAAAATTAACAAGGACAAGTCCATCAGCTTGCAACTTGGCACCTGGAGTGGCAAGACGATAACATCCAGTGTCGTGAGGCACTGGACGGATGGTCCTGTTAAGTTACTTGGAGTCTGGTTTGGACCAGATTCCCAGATAGAGAAGAATTGGAATGAGCTGACAGTTAGTGTGGAAGCCCTCATCCGGACCTGGTCTGGAAGGGCGCTATCCCTGAAAGGGAGGGTGGAGGTGGTGCAGGTGTATATTGCATCTCTTATCACCTACCATCTCACCATTGTCCCTTGCTCTGATTTGTGGCTAAGCAAGTTGGCACACCTTCTCTTCTGCTTTTTGTGGAGGGGAGGAAAACTGCTTCTGAAGCGTTCTGTTTGCTGCCAAGGACCACTAAAGGGTGGGTTAGGGATGTCATGGCTAATGATGCGCTGAGGCTAAGGCACCTCTGGCTCTATTTGGATAGTGACCAGGTGTGGAATTCGCTGGTGGAGGAATTCTTTCCACGACTGGCCTCCTTAGAGGAACTCAAACCCGATTTCATTAAAAGATGCAACACGACTGAATAGCAAAATCCATAAGGCCAGCAGTAGGAAAACCACCTCGGTAATCTATAGAGAGATGGTAGAGTTTAAGAGGGATGATGTCCTAGGAGAAGCTCTGGGACAGAATATGGGCCAGCTAGCCAACCTGTTTCAAAGAACTTTCACCACAGCTGTTTCAGTCCAGAGTGATATAGGTAGAATGAGGTATGTTACCTCTGGACTGAAACAGCTGTAAGATATTATCCCAATTTCTATTACTATATGTTATATTTTTATAATTACTGATATAAGACATAGTATGTCATATGTGTTTGTATATTGTTATAATTATCCTTTTAGTAAATAAACAAGTAAATTGACATAATATAATGTCTATAAGTTGATGAATACCACCTACTAATCCCCTCCATTTTCTTATTGCTATATATATATATTTATATATATATATATAAAGATATATATACTAAATTTATAATTATATGCATAATTATATTAAAGGCAATGAATTACCTGCTCCAACATGCTAAATATAGATATCAAATGGCTCTTAAAACCACCTTACTACTTTTTCAGCGCAAGTTGTAAACAGGCTGATGAAGAATAATAAATAAGATCTTTCAGTTACTTGTGTATCAAATGATTTCAGGTTAAATGTTATGAAAAATATCCTGCTATCATCAGCACAATAAGCCTAAGTATATACATACAAATATTTATTCATACCCATATGAGCATATCACATATATATATATATATATAAATCAAAATCGAAAATTGAACCAACTTCGTTGACTGGCACCCATGCCAACCTTCCTTCATTGGACACTAAACTCAGCTGGGGCAAGTGAGATTGAAACTGAACCAAATTCGATGACTGGCACCCATGGCAGTGGAGCGCTAATAGCACCATAAGAGCGGGATCGCTGCTAGAGCAGCGGCCTTGCTTCCATACCGGTGGCATGTAAAAAGCACCGTTTCAGCACAATCGTCTCCAGCTTCGCCTTACTGGCACTTGTGCCGGTGGCATGTGAACAAAACATTGGACTAACTCCTTGCAGGTGGCATGTAAAAAAACACCATTTGAGCGTGGCCGTTGCCAGTACCGCCGGACTGGCCCTCGTGCCAGTGCCACGTAAAAAGCACCCACTACACTCTCGGAGTGGTTGGCATTAGGAAGGGCATCCAGCTGTAGAAACTCTGCCAGATCAAATTGGAGTCTGGTGTAGCCATCTGGTTCGCCAGTCACCAGTCAAATCGTCCAACCCATGCTAGCATGGAAAGCGGACGTTAAACGATGATGATGATGATAATGATGATGC
>NC_068983.1:146451638-146456472 GCF_001194135.2 Octopus bimaculoides | reverse complement strand
CATCCTGAGCGTGACCGTTGCCAGTACCGCCTGACTGGCCTTGTAGGGTTTTCGAGCGAGATCGTTGCCAGTGCCCCTGGACTGGCTCTTGTGCGGGTGGCACATAAAAGACACCATTTCGAGCGTGGCCGTTTTCGTGCGGGTGACACGTAAAAGCACCCACTACACTCTCTGAGTGGTTGGCGTTAGGAAGGGCATCCAGCTGTAGAAACTCTGCCAAATTAGATTGGAGCCTGGTGTAGCCATCCGGTTGCACCAGTCCTCAGTCAAATCGTCCAACCCATGCTAGCATGGAAAGCGGACGTTAAACGATGATGATGATGATAATGATGATGCACATCATTGATAGATAGATAGATAGATACATTATTTACATTATTTCATTTTCAAAATTTGATTGAAAGAATTTAATTTTTTTCTATGAAAGCCTGATTTCAAACTTATGAACATTTGAAACTGATGAACTACTGATAATGCAAAGCAATGGAATCACAAACCTCAAGAAGCTTTCTGCTTGGTGTTTGTGTATATTCTCTATCAATGGCTGTCTTCTATTCATCAACCATTGTCGGTTTCATTCTGTAAATATCATCTTTTAAGTATCCCTTTGAAAAAAGTCTAGTGTATATAAAGAGTATTCTACTGAACTTCTTCATCCAATCCACATCTTTGGCAAAATTTCATCAAGGTAGGCATTTACATTATTGTGATAGTGTTGGGTACCTCATTTTGCTGGAAATAAAACTCCATTATTTACATTATTTACATTTGACGGATATTTGTCCTCATCTTGTTTTTTATATCCGTCAAATGTAAATAATTTAAATAATGTAAATAATTCCTCATCTCTTAAATATAGAACTGTATAAAACTCCATGTTTTCAAAGTTATCTTGAATGCTTGATGAGACAGCTTGTAACATCAAGTTGAAGTAAATGAGATCAGTCACAGTATCGTCACAAAAGAATTGTCTAATTCATTTTTTTTTTTATAATAAGCCACACCATACCATAATTCTAGTAAATTAACATGATGTTCTTCTGTAATATGCAGATTCCAAAACTTATTTTATGGCTATGAAACAAAACTCATCAAAAGTACGGGAGCCACAGAAATTCTGATGTCCAGCTATATTACACAGGAAAACAGGTAAACTTTGTTCATAATTCTATTCAAATACAAAATATTTTTTCATTAAATTCTTATGCCTTCAACATTTAAATAGGTATTTTATAGTTATAAAATTTAAATAGCTATTAAAATTTTATACTAATTGATGAATAATGAATGTTAACTTTATTTTGTTAAAATAATTATTAAAATAATTGACATGTTAATTTACATGTGAAAATCAAAATCTATAAAAAAAAAATGATTGTCCATGCTGTGGAATGGGGTTAGCAGGACAGGGTTATCCCCATTGCATCAGCTCCAACCATGACAATATTCAAAGGAGCTGTGGTGGGGCTATTCAACAAATGGGAAATTCCAAGTCTGAAATAGGAAACGTTTTAGATGAAGGAATTGACTGAATATTTTCCTGGAGTTTATAAAGGTCCCTGAGTCGAGCAAGTTTATTAGGGATTTTGCCCTCTAGGCTAAGCAAAGATTACATCGTTAGTTCTTGTTTATACAAACTCCTGGTTGTTCAAGGAGCTTCCATTTAATTATATATGGGGTTCCTTCCTCTTTTAGGAGCCCTGCGTGGATGTTGCACCGTTAGGTGCCATGCATGATGTTGCACCTTTATGGTATCCTAAAAGAGGACTTGCAGTTGTTCAGATGTTGCTTCAATCCCATTGGTGAAGAAGCCTTTATCCTGTTGGTAAAAAAGTCATCAGCAGCAGATATGATGTCCTCATCACTGTGATAGTGGTTCTCAGCTGAATGTTTTCCTACCTCGAGGAACAGATGATAGTTAGATGGAGTATAGGGAGTGTTGGCAACCAGTTCAAAGCCAGTCATGCATAGCAGCCAGTGAAACCAAGGATTTGTGTGCTGGAACATTGTCCTGATGTAACAAGACTCCTTTGTCAGTTTTCTTGGACATTTGGTCTTGATAGCCTTTTGTAACTGCCTCAATAATTGACATACTCTTCATTGATAGTGTGGCCCTTTTGAAGATAGTCAATTAACACAATGCCTTTTGTAACTGGAAAAACTGAGGCCATCACTTTTCCAGCAGATGAAACAAACTTGGCCTTCTTAACAGCAGGCAAGGAGGGGTGTTTACACTGCATGGATTGTCTCTTTATCTTGGTTTAAAGTGATGAAGCCAACACTCATCCAGGGTCAGGAAATGTTCAAGGAAACCAGATGGATCTGTTTCAAACAATGTTAGATTTTTCTGTGATGGGATCAGCCTAGTGCACTTTTGATCAGATGTTTGAAAATATGACACCCCAAGCAGAAACTTTCATGATGCCAAGTTTATTGTGCAGAGTATTCTCAACTCTCTTACAAGATATTTTAATAGCATTGGCTATTGGATTTATAGTCAATCACCTGTCATCCATCACCATGTGGTGAACACAATCAATGTTTTTCTTGGTGGTGGCAGTTGCAGGTTGTCTAGACCTTAGGTCTTCTTCAACACTCTCCCTTCCCCTTCTAAATTCAGATGCCTACTTTTACACTGTTCATAAAACTGGAGCATCATACCCTAATGTAGCAACCCTGTCAACATGAATGCCCTTGGGGGTTAAACCCATTTTCTGCGGGCACTTGATAACATCATGATGCCAAATTTTGTCCATTTTCTAGAGACGTCACTACTAGTTACTTTTGAAATGCTCTATGAACAGTCAGATGTCAGTTTATCTGGGAAGAAACAATACAATTATTAATAAGAAGGGAATGAATTAATGCTTGCAAGATTTCACATCTCTAGCATCACTCCTTCATAGTCAGCTTATGAACTTTTTATCCATCTTCGTAGATCCTGTATCACATGTTTATTTTGTCATGGTGTTAGTACCTTTCTATGGCAATCATACTTTAATCATATCAGAAACGATTTTTAGATATGAACAGTTTAAGTTGTTTCAAAAATTTTTAAATATATTTATTTTCTTTGCAGAGGCAACATCATTATCCTGCTACATTCAGAAAAACATGCTGTGGATACCCTCTCACATTCTGTTATACACCATATCAACAAAAGTGACCAAATTGCTATTGCAAAATCACCACAAAACTCTAAGGTAGATTATACACAAAATCAGAACGCAGCTTACCTTAGTATTGTTGAATTGGAGGATGATAATAATTAAATTCCTGAACCATACACAAATAAGCAAAATACACATACACAAACAAGCACCTACATCTACCACCACCCCACACACATATATGTATGTATGTGTGAGTGTATATACATACATACATATATATATATATATGTGCATGTATGTATGTATGTATATGTATGTATATATATTTATATATATATATATATATATATATATATATGTGTGTGTGTGTGTGTGTGTGTGTGTGTGTGTATGTTTATATATGTATACATATATATGTGTATGTATATATATATATATATATATATATATATATATATATATGGGTAATAATAATTTCAATAAATTTTCCAACTTCTTGTTTTGTTATACAATAACTGTGCAAACAATATTTCCAGAATTTTTCAATTTTAATATATTGTAACAACACCAACTTCTTATTGTATTATAATAATGGAATAAGCATATGTGCTTCAAGAGGAAACAGCTGGGATTTTACCTCACCTATCTACGTATATATCTTCTACTATATAAATGCAAGTATGTGGTAATGTATGTGAGTTTAACCTTGAAAAATTCTGAAACAATTCTTGAGAAAAACAATTTCGATTTTCGAAATCTATGCCCTAAAGAGAATGTTGTCTGTAAATAACTTTAAAAAAATACAATTTGCTATGAAAAATAACTCCAGTTTTATATCTACAAATTTCACACTCTTTACCATGCCGCAATCACTCTATCACTATCGATTAGTTATCATACACTTTGTCACACTCTCTCTCTCTTTCTCTCTCTGTATATGTATTAACCCTCATGCATTACTTTCATTTTGTTTAAAACCTTGTATTCTAATGTTTACTTTTAATATATGACAGCGATCATGTACAAATCCTGTTTTCTGATTAGGTAAAAATGTCCAAAGTTTAAACCTCTGTAACAGTTTTCGAAACTTTTTCTGGAATAAATAAATCACAAACTTGGGTTCAGAGTGAAAGAATATATCAATATACCAAATTTGAAAAATTTTCAGTTCATTTTAAAACTTCAAAATAAGTGACAGCAACAGAAAAGATCTCTCTCTCTCTTTCTTTTTCTCATGGTAAACTTTCTTGCTCTCTATAAAAGTATATCGCTCATGCTGAGTGTGTTTGTCAGCGTGTGTGTATGCATGTGTGTCAGGAATTTTATTACTAATTTTATCTTCATTATTATTTTAAACTTAAACTTCGTTCAACTTGTATTTAAAACAATGATAATTTAAAACAATGATAATTTATGTAAGATGTTTTTTGTATATAATATACATGTTATTATAATGGATGAAGGGATGATTATTGAATGGTTATTATTTTGATATTATGATATTTTTTAAATAATTTTTCTATCTTTATATAATAAGTATTTCATATTAATTCATTTGGTACTTATTGTTGGTTGAGATATATATCTAATTATTGTTCTACTTACGATCTGACGAGTAGCTATATTTTTGAATAGAACTTATTTTCGATAATTTCAATTGATTTTAATCGATTTAAATTTCTTTTCTATTTGAAAATTGGTTATGAAACACGTGTAATCTT
>NC_068983.1:146446693-146450550 GCF_001194135.2 Octopus bimaculoides | reverse complement strand
CTCTCTCTTGGAGAGGCACAAGCACATACACAGACATATACACATGCAGCAGTATCTTCCTCCAACCAAATTCAATCACAAAGCTTCGGATGACATGGGCTATAGCAGAAGACACTTGCCCAAGGTGCCACGCGGTGAGACGGAACCCAAAACCATGTAGCTGGGAACCAAATACACACACACACCTGTGTGTGTGTGTGTGTGTGTGCACATGCGTGAGTGTTTTTGTGTGCATGTGTGTATGTAAATGCATATATATGTGTATGTGCAAATATATATATATATATATACATACGTACATGCATACACACACACACACATGTATACCTAACTGTACCTTTTATGGCTAGCTGCCGTCCTCAGATCTTTTTCCACTTAAACTCCTCTGTATCCTTCTCAAATCTTTCTTAACAAATTCTCCATAATTCACAATTTTTCTGTATTCAGTGTTCATATCACACTACCATGTTACATAACATTTCCTACATATTCTTAATGGAGAATTCCTTTTGCATCGGAACAATTTGCTTCCAATACCGGTGATAATTACTAGGAATTATTATATTTTGCTTTATCCTTGTTATAATTCTTTCACTACATTCACTTGCAGCAATAACAGCTGTTGTGTAGTGCCAGTCCAGACTTTATGTGATCATTCAACCTGTTCAATGTAGTCCAAGCTACACTATAGCTGGAAAAGGAAGAATTTTTAAATTTAGTTTGGAAGATTCTTGATGTGAACTTGTACATTGAAACATATTTTGTTGTATCTCAAAAGGGTCAGTATATCTTCTGAGATACAAAAAAAAAACATGTGAGATAGTCATAGCTGGAATAGCTTTGACTATAAGTTTTCCAAGCCAGGGCAGAAGAAACAACAACTGGATTCCCTATGGCATGAAAAGTATTCAAAAATCCAAATATATACTGAAACCAGTCTTATGTCTTTATATTCTTTGAGCTTGATGCACTGATGAAATAATAACAGTCAGACTAAAGGTTTTGTGACATTTAAATGTGTTTCTTTATGTCCTGAGTCCAAATTCTATCAGCATAAACTTTGCCTGTATCCAAGATCAACTTGCTTTACAAATTAAGAGTCCTAGTACCAAAGTTAAAAATCATTGTCATATACCATTCTCAAATACAAAATTTATATGTATGTTTCAACATAAAAGTTCACATCAGGATTCATGTATGTATGTATATATCTATATTTTTTAATGCTGTTCTTATATTATGTTCAATTCTTATTTTCCATTTTTATATGAAAGAATATAAATCTAAAAACTATTTTGTTGTTGTTGTTGTTGTTGTTATTTTTGTTTTGGCTTTGCTTTAATTTATACAAGCACCCAAATATCAACCTGAAATGTCAAGGTACAACAAGATTTTGCATTTAAAAATGCTAACAAGTGAAGTGCTAGGTAATTGAAAAAAAAATTGATTTCTGAGTAAAAAAAAAAACAGATTTCTGTGTGACAAAAAATAATAATAACTGAGACCTATTTTGCACCATTAATTATTTTTCTCTCCCCTCCAGATCAAAAGTTATGAAAAGAAATGTAGAAAAGGGCCAAGTTGAAGATCATGTTTTGGAGCCAAGAAAAAACAAAAGACAGGGAAATGTCAAGAAGAAGCATAAGGTTGTAGATAATGAATTTCTCAAATCTGTGGAGAGTTTCATGAAAAAAATTGACCTAGGAACCTTACCAAGGCGGAGAAATTGGATATTCTCTCTGTGCAAGCCAAATTTTGTCATGAACATGTGCTGCACAGTAATAAGAAATCTAATCAAATGAAGAAGAATGTAAATGCCACAAACCATACTGCGAATGTCCTTAGTTGAAGTAATATAAGCTCTGCAATGAAATCTAGACCAAATTTGTTGAGACTAGAGAACTTTCAGAGCAGAAGATGACTGGAAATCGAAATCCAAAGACTTCAGTAGTTCCTGATCTTCATCATTCGACTTCCGTAATCCAGAAATTTGTCAGAGATCTTCGGACAATTCACACTAAGACTGTTGCTCAGGATGTGGTAGACTGTTGTATCAAAAATGGTTTCATTGCTATTAACTGTGATCCAAGCAGCCCTGAGATCTGTTCAAAGATTCTTGAAGTGAAAAGAATACCATCATGGAAAGAAGAAAGGAATAATGTGCTTCAAGCTCCAAGTGAAGAACATTCATAGGCAAGGTCTCTATACAGTCAGATCAGTTTCTCTCGATGCAGCAAAGAAATCCCACGAAATTACCACACAGATCCTTTGGCCCCGATTTATACAAAGAGACTAAAATGGCATCAATCCAGTCTTGAGGCACTTACTCAGTTCTCCAACAGTGACAAATAAATATATTTAAGAGTTCAAATATTTTGTCACCCCCATATTTCAAGACTTCTGCACAGATTCCAACAGACCCTGGAAACTTATTGTTATTCAGTTTATTCACAGCTAAATAAATGTCATTTAGAGTTGGTTCAAATGCCATCTCTTCTATAACTGGAAGGTGTTCAATTTTTTCTATCATCCTCATGTCAACAGATGATGGTCTATTCAAAAATGCAGAAAAATGTTCTGCCCAATGCTTATGAATAGAAGCGGTGTCAGCCAGAAGAAAACATCCATTTGCTATTCTCACTGGAGCTATATGTTTATATATGTATGTATATATATATATACATCCACACATACATACATACATACATACATACATACATACATACATACATACATACATACATACATACACACACACATACATACATACAGTTTATAAGTTAGAGTCAGGTGTTCTCTATATGGAATACACTTTGATATGCTCAAGAGATTTGATCTTGTGCAGGTATAAGAGTAAACGTAATGGCAAGCAAGTTAGGCAAATTGATTTATACGGAATATTAAATAAATTTCATACAAAGATTTTACACGTGTATGGATATAAAATAGTCCAACTTACAGAATACAGATGTTATCAGGAGTTAAATGGGTAGAGTTTTACAAGTCCAACAAGCTGTTTCTGGGGGCTTGGTGGTCTGGAATAATGATAGTTGCTTGGATCCATTACAAGCATAACACCACTTCCATCTTCAGAGGAGAGTTTTACATTTGAGGTGTTGACAGGATGGAGCTTAAAGATGGAATGATTTTGTGGAGAACTAAGTGTGTTAGGAAGAGGAGTTGGGAGTATATAGATAGAGAGTAGTGAGAGGAAAAAAGAAATTCTAGGGTTAGGGTTAATAATGAGGCTAGTGTTAGTAGCAGAGCTAGTATGTGAATGATGACCTTTGTGATAGTTTGTATGAAGGCTATAGAGTTAAAGACTGAGAAAGTGAAAAGGACTTGTTATTATTTGGGGGAAATAAGTTGACTGGCTCAGTAGCTAAGAGGGGTGAGAAGTGGTTAAGAGTAGTTGTTAGTGGGACAAAGGAATCGGGTTGGTATTGGAAGGGGATGTTATGGTAAAGGTGGGGTATGAAATTGAATAGAGGAGAAAAGCACTACTGATGCTATATATCTGGTAAGACAGCGGCAGGAGAAATACCCAGCCAAGGATAAACCTCTGTACCTGGCTTTCGTTGACATGGAGAAAGCCTTTGACAAGGTCCCCCGATCCCCTTATCTGGTGGTCAATGAGGAAACTAGGGATAGATGAGTGGTTAGTGAGAGCTGTGCAAGCCATGTACAGGGACACTGTCAGTAAGGTGAGGGTTGGCAACGAGTACAATGAAGAATTCTGGGTAGAGGTAGGGGTCCACCAAGGTTCTGTCCTCAGCCCCCTCCAATTTATCATTGTCCTCCAGGCGATAACAGAGGAATTCAAGACAGGTTGCCCCTGGGAGCTCCTCTATGCTGAT
>NC_068983.1:146443644-146446181 GCF_001194135.2 Octopus bimaculoides | reverse complement strand
TGTGTATGAACAGCCATGCTACATGGCAGTGAAACATGGGCCTTGACTGCTGAGGACATGCGTAAGCTTGCAAGGAATGAAGCCAGTATGCTCCGATGGATGAGTAATGTCAGTGTGCATACCCGACAGAGTGTAAGTATCTTGAGAGAAAAGTTGAACCTAAGAAGCATCAGTTGTGGTGTGCAAGAGAGACAACTGCGCTGGTATGGACATGTGGCGAGAATGGATGATGATAGCTGTGTGAAAAAGTGCCACACCCTAGCGGTTGAGGGAACCCGTGAAAGAGGCAGGCCCAGGAAGACCTGGGATGAGGTGGTGAAGCACGACCTCCGAACTTTAGGCCTCGCCGAGGCAATAACTTCTGACCGAGACCTTTGGAAATATGCTGCACGTGAGAAGACCAAGCAAGCCAAGTGAGACCAAAATCCAAGGCCTCTGCCAGAGCCAGGGATAGACCAAAATCATAAATAGCACCAATTGAGCATGACCGTTACCAACGGCACTTGTGCCAGTGGCACGTGAAAAGACATTCGAGCGAGTTCGTTGCCAGTCCTGCTGGACTGGCTCCTGTGCAGGTGACACGTAAAATACACCATTTCGAGCGTGGCCGTTGCCAGAACCCCCTGACTGGCCTTCGTGCCGGTGGCACGTAAAAGCACCCACTACACTCTCTGAGTGGTTGGCGTTAGGAAGGGCATCCAGCTGTAGAAACTCTGCCAAATCAGATTGGAGCCTGGTGTGGCCATCTGGTTTCACCGGTCCTCAGTCAAATCGTCCAACCCATGCTAGCATGGAAAGCGGACGTTAAACGATGATGATGATGATGAAGGTGTAGGCAAAATAAATGTTTACAAGAATAAATAACATCAGAGAATCTATTGAGTAACGACGAGTTGTGAAGGCAAAGAATGGTTAATGATTCTTTTAAACATAACTTACACTGACCAATATTTGCATTGTATGGGGGAGCTTCACTTACTATGGGACAGGATGGTTCGTTTGGCGGACCATGGTTTTAACTGTTAGATATAGGGTTAAGAAGTTTGCTTCACAACCACGTAATTCCAAGTTTGGTTAGTCAAGTGTCTTCAACAATAGCCCCAGGCCAACAAAGCCTTGTAAAGAAATTGAAAGAAGCATCCTGATGTGTGCGTGTGTGCACACGCGTGCATGCATCTTGTATGTTTGTGTCTCTTTATCTTGACCTCATGTGATTGTTGTGTCATTCATTTCCAATATTCTATGAAAATATGTCTGACGGTAGGGAAATATTACCTTACTTGGAAAAAGGTAAGGGTTGTCAACAGGAAGGATATCCAGCCATAGAAAATCTGCCTAAATAAACTCCATTCAAGCATGGTAAATCAACGAAGATGTCTTTTTACTGCTAATCTAACAACTATAAAGTAAGAGTAACATTTATCTATGGAATTGTTTTCCCAGTTATCTCCCTTATTTAGCCAGCCAGTTAATAATATTAGCTAATCCGGATCTTTTTTAAACGAGGGCCACATTTTTCATTAATGTTTTACGTAGTGTTTTTGGTACCGAAAGACTTTCAAACTTCGTATACTTATCTATTTTGTGTTATAGAACAGAAAAATATTTTTGTATTCGAATTTATTTCATGTAAAAAATTGTCTTATTTCGATAATTTCAACCAATCACTGACGTCCATTCAGCCGATATACATTAAGTGCCGACTACATAAACAAACGATTCTTCGTTTTATTTGCTTTTTTCATTTTAAATTTGCTTTAACCCTAACCCTAACTCTAACCCTAACCCTAACTCTAACCCTAACCCTAACCCTAACCCTAGGGTTAGGCTTAGGGTTAGAGTTAGGGTTAGGGTTAGGGTTAATTGTTTCAGAATCGTTTGTTTATGTAGTCGGCACTTAATGTATATCGGCTGAATGGACGTCAGTGATTGGTTGAAATTACAGAAATACGACAACTTTAACATGGAATAATTTATGGATTTCTTTTTTTTTTTAAGAAGACTAAGAGAAAAAGATGTTTTATATGACACATTCTACCAGTGTTCCAAGTTTCAAAGTGTTTCGTTAATGAAAAATGTGGCCCCCGTTTTAAAAAAGATCCCTAATCCTTAATACTGTTATATTTCGGGACAGTCATTTTTTTACTTGCCAAATAAACATACGCACTATATATTCGTTCTTCACTTCAGTTTTATTATTGTTTTTATTTTAGTGCCCTTAATATTTTTCCTAATAATCATCATTAATGTTTTTATGTCTGCTTTATCCGTACCAGTATAAGTTGAACAAGACTTCTAAGGCAGCGTTGTACAGCCAGATGTAACCTTACATGGTTTTAGAAGTAAAGCATTCTATTCTTTATACATCAAACTGTTGCCAGGCATTTTATTAACAGAAGATATAAATAATTTCTCCACGGGCGTGGCAGTGTGGTCAGAAGCTTGATACCCAACCACATGGTTCTGGGTTCAGTACCCCTGCGTGAAACCTTGGGCAAGTGTCTTCTACTATAACCCCGGGCCGACCAAAGCCTTGT
>NC_068983.1:146442808-146443634 GCF_001194135.2 Octopus bimaculoides | reverse complement strand
TCGGCAAAAGAGACGGATAGAATAAGTACTAGGCTTACAAAGAATAAGGCCTGGAGTCGATTTCTTCGGCTAAAGGCGGTGTTCCAGTATGGCCGCAGTCAATACTGAAACGTGTAAAAGAGTACTGAAGTAGTGTCAACGCGAAGACACACACACATATACAAGTACACACACAGAATCGCACATATATGCATAAACATATATATCTTTATGTATGACATACTTGATATATGAGTATGGTTGAAAAGCCAAAAGCTGCAGTTTTCTTCTGAGAAAAAATCTCTAAAGACTTTCCTGAAAATGACCACGAGAGCAAGGTGCTGCACATTTCGTCGTTTTTACGACTTGCCAATGTCACATACTCATGTAGTTTACGAAACAAATGCATATATGCATATAGACATACATAACCTCCTAATATATTATACAAGGGAAACAACTCTCTTCGGCTTCATTGCCAGAACTTTGCAAACCTGCAGTTAGTCAACATACATACATACATACAGACAGACAGACAGACAAAACAATTTTGGTGGGTCAACTTGCACCTCGGAAATTCCCTTCCCCACCTCGGAGTTATTTTTTTCCCTCAATTTGTTTTCAGGTGCCATCAATTAATCTTGCCTCCTAATATACTACAGAGGACTTTTTTATCCCCCCTTTGCAACATATAAGATCAGAATAGTGGTTATTTTGTATGTTTAATAACTGCTATTTCTAGTATACTAAACATGTTAAGGACGGGCTGCCTTTCAGTTTATTTAAAATAGAGTATAATGTGTGTGTAAATATATATGTATATGTATGTATATATATATATATATAT
>NC_068983.1:146438538-146442747 GCF_001194135.2 Octopus bimaculoides | reverse complement strand
ATGATTTGCAATACCAACTTCAGGAAACCTGCCTGTCACCTAGTCACCTACCGTTCCGGCAGACACACTAGCCAAATCGACTACATCCTCGCCAGAAATAGGGAATGCTGTAGAAACTCTGCCAGATCAGATTAGAGCCTGGTGCAGCCATCCGATTCACCAGTCCTCAGTCAAATCGTCCAACCCATGTTAGCATGGAAAGCAGACGTTAAACGATGATGATGATGATGATGTGATATCAATAGAATAAGTACTAGGCTTACAAATAGTAAGTTATGATTCAATTTCTTCAACTAAAAAGCCTTTTAAGGCAGTCCTCCAGCATGGCTGCAGTCAAATGATTGAAACAAGTAAAAGAATAAATATATCATCATCATTTAATGTCCATTGTCCATGCTGGCATAGGTTGGATGGTTTGGCCAGGCTGGCACACTTGAAGGCTGCACTAGACTCCAGTATGATTAGGCATGGTTTCTAAGGCTGGATGCCCTTCCTAACACCAACCACTCCAAGAGTGTAATGGGATCTTTTACGTGTCACCAACACGGGTGCCATTTGCATGACACTGGGGTACTTTTATGTGCCACCAGCACAGGTGCCAATTTGTGTGATATTAGTATCTGCCATGACTATAATTTTGCTCAGCTTGATAGGTCTTCTTCTCAAACACAACATAATGCCAAAGGTCTTGGTCATTGCTTTCATGAGGCCCAACACTCGAAAGGAACTCTGCCACTTTGCCTCCATGAGGACCAATGCTCGAAAGGAACTCACCTACTTTGCCTCATCGATGCCTAAAGCTCAAAAGGAATTCAGCCACTTAGCCTCCATGAGGTCCAGTGCTCGAAAGGAACTCAGCCACTTTGCCATGTAGGGCCCAATACTCGAAAGGTGTTCTTTACGTGACACCAGCATGGGTGCACTTGGCTTGCCAGGTCCTCTCAAGCACAGCACATTGCCAAAGTCTCAGTCACTAGTCATTGCCTCTGTGAGGTTCAAAGTTCAAAGATCATGCTTCACCACATCATCCCATGTTTTTCTGGGTCTACCTTTAACACAGGTTCCCTCCATAGTTAGAGATCAGCACTTCTTTACACAGCTGTCCTCATTCATACGCATTCCATCACCATACCAGCATAGTTGTCTCTCTTGCACACCACATCTGATAACTCTTATGCTTAACTTTTCTCTCAAGATGCTTACACTCTATCAAACATACACACTGACATTGCACATCCAGCGAAGCATACTGGCCTCATTTCTTTCAATCTTATGTATATCCTCGGCTGTCACAGCCTATGTTTCACTGCCATGTAGCATAGCTGTTTGCACATTGGTATCAAACACTTTCACTCTGAGAGAGATCCCTTTGTTGCCAGCAGGAGTAGGAGCTCTCTGAACTTTGCCCAGCCTATATATATATATATATAGGCACAGACATAGTTATGTCGTAAGAAGTTTGCCTCCTGACTACATGATTCCAGATTCAAATCCACCATGTGGCACCTTGGGCAGGTGTATCCTGCTATAAACTCAGTGAATGAATTTGGTCAATGGAATCTGAAAGAAACCTGTCGTGTTATTCCTGTCCAATATTTCTCAGAGACAGATGAGAGTTGGCAATGTATAGTTGTTGGTTCATCTAATACAATTTAAAACTTAAATTGTGCAACAAATAACCAGTACTTAAACTCCATGTTTATTTCAGTTTATGCATCACAACTATATCCTTTGTTAAGAGACCCAGATTTAAATGTTACTCAGAATACATGTAGGAAACAAAACAAAACATGAAAGATTGCTTTTAAGAAATTTTGTTATACCATCTTACACACATTTCATTAACATGAGGTAGTTGTTATAAATTGCATAATCAAGGCATAATATTGAATCATCAGAGACATGCAACTTTTATATGTAACATTTCTGGATTAAAAAGATGACATACTTCATCATTATAGAGATGGTTAGTCACTACACTAACTTAGAGAAGCACCTTATATTTGGCATCACATGGGCGAAATTAACATATAACAGACAGGAGATAAAACGTTGCCGGAAAAGCTATTGATATAGACATGCCAGACCATTTTCTGATTAACAGACTTATTGGGTTTCTTATCAGTTGCTTTAGACAGTCACTTAACAACAGTGGGTGATGGGCATATATTGCCTATTCAACTGTATATTATGCATACATTTATCTCTGCAAAGCACCCACCCACCCAAACCCACACACGCATGCTCACACACACACACACACACACATGCTCTCTCTCTCACACACACATAAACACACACATTAAAAAAAAACCAGAAAGGAGAAAGCTGATTCAAAAACTACAGAACCAAGCCATCACTGGAAATGTAAAAATCTGTTAAACTTTCCAGAAGTTTATCATTTAAGTATATATGGGCATGTCTAGAGAATACATACATAAAACAAAGCATACACATCTGCACATATACATACATTCATACAAAAATATCCTGTTGGTGTTGTTGAAATTCCAATGAAGAAGCCTTGGATCTAGGTTAAAAACTGACTCTTTCTCTATTGGCAAAAGTCTTAAAAATAAAATTGAATAAAGACTGACAGACAGACAGACAGACATAAAGGTAAAAACCAGTGAAAAAGAACGAGAAACTTATAGTTACTCTACTTGGATTACAAGTTCAAATTTATACCTGTAATTACTGGAGCCCTGGGATATATAACACACTGCCTAAGTACCAATTGCGAGAAATTAAGCTTTCACAACTAGAAAGGAGAAAGCTAACTTGAAGACTACAAATTCAAGCCATCAATGGAACTATAAAAGTTTGTAAAATTTTCCAGAAGTTTATCATTTAAGTATATAGGTACATATCTAGACATGAAACTATATGCATGAGAATACATATTTAAAACAAAACATACAAATTTACACATGCACAGACTCCACATTCTGCATACATACACACATACATGCACTAATACCCTGCTGATGTTGAAATTCCAATGAAGACTTGGCAATTGGTTAGAAACTGGCTCTTTATTGGCAAGAAATTTTTAATTAAAACTAAATAATGATAACATACATACATACATACATACATACATACATACATACATACATACATGCATGCATGCATGCATACATACATACATACATACATACATACATACATACATACATACATACATACAGGCATGCATATGGGACAGGGAACAAAAATCATGCACTATTATAAAGGTCAGCTGTCCAGCAGATGTAAATGTACAATCAAAATCCAGGAAAAAGAGAACATTTGTGGTGAATTAATGCAGAACTTAAAGCTCTTTTACCCTGACTATGAATTCTTGTTTGTACCTATCATCATAGGTGCATTAGGTTATATGTACCAACAAACTAGCACAAAAATCTAGAAATACTTGATTTCACAGAGAAAGCACAAAAAAAGAAAAAAATTGACACAGATTTTCCAAATCCAATCTATGAGTGACACAGTAAACATTTTGTAAGACATTCTAAAAATTCTGTCTGAGATTCTTATGTGAATAGATGCACACACTTGAGTGTATGCATTGACAGTTCAAGCAACACACCAACTCAACCTCATATTTACAAACACTAAGAACTTTCTTTACTTAAAATGTTTTGTTGTATCGAACCCTCTCAAGAACTTAAAATTCAAATACATACGTATATGTGTACATACATACATACATACATACATACATACATACGTACATACACACACACATAAATGAACATGAGCTGCTGAGAGAGATCTTACATGGTTATTTGACATGCAAGAAATGGCAACCAAAAACTTTCATCATCATCATCATCATCATCGTCGTTTAACGTCCGCTTTCCATGCTAGCATGGGTTGGACGATTTGACTGAGGACTGGTGAAACCGGATGGCAACACCAGGCTCTGATCCAATTTGGCAGAGTTTCTACAGCTAGATGCCCTTCCTAACGCCAACCACTCAGAGAGTGTAGTGGGTGCTTTTACGTGTCACCCGCACAAAAACGGCCACGCTCGAAATGGTGTCTTTTATGTGCCACCCGCACAAGAGCCAGTCCAGGGGCACTGGCAACGATCCTGCTCAAAACATTTCATGTGTCACCCGCACAAGAGCCAGTCCAGGGTCACTGGCAACGATCTCGCTCGAAAGATTTCATGTGTCGCCCGCACATGAGCCAGTCCAGGGGCAC
>NC_068983.1:146432735-146437777 GCF_001194135.2 Octopus bimaculoides | reverse complement strand
ACGATCTCGCTCGAAAGATTTCATGTGTCGCCCGCACATGAGCCAGTCCAGGGGCACTGGCAACGATCCTGCTCAAAACATTTCATGTGTCACCCGCACAAGAGCCAGTCCAGGGTCACTGGCAACGATCTCGCTCGAAAGATTTCATGTGTCGCCCGCACATGAGCCAGTCCAGGGGCACCGGCAACGATCTCGCTAAACATATTCTATTGACTTTTAAAAGGAAGAATAGATGGGACAAACTAGTTGTAGAAACTCTGTTTCCAAAAGATGGGATGGTCAGGCTGATAAACAATGACAATAGCAACTAAAGCAAGCAGTTATTGACATTCTTCTATTGTCCAAGAATGACAGCTGTTCTACTTAAAATATTTCATTCAACTGTTCAAGCACACAACATCCATTGTGTAAATAAAATGATATATGGTGATATATATCAACTTCTGAAAGATATTATTTACTTGAGTCGCATTTTACATATTATCAACATCATGGTTTTAGCATCCACTTTTCCATGCCTGCATGAGTTGGACAGAATTTGTTGGGGCAGGTTTTCACAGGCAGATACCCTTCCTGTCTTCAGCCCTTACTTGTTTCCAAGCAAGGTAATATTTACCCATGACAACCATGTTTCCACAGAAGACTGGAAATGAAAGACACCACTTGAACGGCAGTGATACTAGCTTATAACTGTCACATGATGTCATGGTAGGAGATAGTAACACACACATGCATACACAAACATGCACTCACACACATACAGATAGATATATAACAGACTTCTTTCAGTTTCCACCAACTAAATCCACTCCCAAAGCTCTAGTTAGTTTATGACTATAGCAGAAGACACTGGTCCAGGGTACCATGCAGTAGGACTGAGCATGAAAGTATGTTGGGAAGCAAACTTCTTACCACACAGTCATACCTGCACCATGCACCTATGTACAAAATATATAAAATTGAAAAATATTTCTGTAAGGATGTAATACTTAAAACTTTACAATATGTAAGATAAAGAGAATGTTCCAGTTAAACCTGTTATGGGACATGTATCCATTATTACTATAGGAATAACAGAAAATAAAGCTAGATGAATGTATGTCGACATTAAACACAAGTTTAATTTTACCTCATCAAACATGTATTTTCAGCATATATTATATGATAAGTTAAAGGTGATGAAAGAACATCTTGCAGAACAAAGTGACAAGGTTCTGTGAGGAATTTGAGTTGGCTCTGCTCAGGAGTTCAAATCACCAACTTTTATAACCCTGAGCAAGAACCTTTGAAATATAATTTAGCAGGAAGTATACACAATGTTTCTTTATGGTTTGCTGCTGTTGACTGACCAGCCAGTGCTGATTGGCTGGAAAACACTTATGTGGATGTTCTGCTCTCTCAAAGAACCTGTCATACCTTTTATGGTGATATAATCAAGCTGTGGTTCTAAATAGGAAATCTAAATGCAGTAGTTCAAATCAAGACTGAGAGCTGCATCAAACCAAAAAAGAATATGCACATAGATAAGAGATAACAGTCCAGAAAGGCAGAAAAACACAGTTAGGCTCTGGTTTTATGTAAAAAACATAAAATTATTCAGAATTGATGAATATTGACACATCATGGCTTTTGAAACAGGTTGGACTGGATACCATCAGCATGATGTAAACTTGAACATTGTTTTATAAAGTAAATGTTTTACATATAATCAAAAGAATATTTATTTAAGTCTACAAATCAGACATAAATTGTGAAAGGAGTCTAAAAGTCAAAAGAATCATCATCAGCATTCAACATCCGTTTCCTATGCTGGCATGGGTTCAACAGTTTGACCGGAGTTGGCAACCCAGGAGACTGCACCAGGCTTTACTGTCTGTTTTGGCATGGATTATGCAGCTGGATGCCCTTCCTTTTATAAGGGCCTGAGTGCTTTTTACATGGCACCAGCATCAGTGAGATCTGCTTTGGCATGTTTTTTTTCAGCTAGATGCCTTTCCAAATACCAACCACTTTACTGTGTGGACTGGATGCCTTTTATGTGGCACCAGCACCAGCAGATGCACCAAGTAATTTGCAAGACAAAGAAACAGGTGTCTTGGTTTGAAAAAATTTAAATATATTAAATAATAACATGCATAAAAAGGAATTAAATGTTGTAGGTGCTATCAACAGCTTTAAGAAATAGTAACTAAAATACTGAAGTAAGATAGCTTTGAGATATGGTTGATTCTATTTTTCCTTCAGTGTTATCATCATCATTTAACTTTCCTTTTCCATGCTGGCATGGGTTGGACAGTTGGACAAGAGCTAGCAAGCTAGAGGGTTATGCCAAGTTCTATTGTCTGTTTTGACATGTTTCTACAGCTGGATGCCCTTTCTAACACCAACCACTTTACAGAGTGTATTTGGTGCTTTTTTCAAGGTGCCAGCACCAATGGGATCACCAAGTAACCTGGAAGAAAAGACAAAGCTCCCTCAACTGGGAGGGGGAACAGTATTGAGTAAAGTGGCTTTGCACCAGTTGATGAGTGAACAAAATATGGAGAGGGATAGCGATAGGTGTCTTGGAGAAGAAATACAAAGGATAACCCAGTTGGAGAAAGGAGAGAAAAACAGAGATGGAGAGAGTGAGAGAGATGGTGGTGGTGGGTGGGTGTCAGGACATACCCTCAAGGAACGGGTGCGGGGACAAATATAGGTGAAGCAGTACAGAGGATCAGACTGGATGAATGGGCAGGGCAGGGGAGAGAGGAGAAAATTTCATAAGAACACGAGGAAAGATGGTTAGATGAGATAGAGGTGACTGTATGATTAATGGTGAGAAATATAAGAGTAGCTTAGTGGGAGAGGTTATGTTAGATATGTGCCAGCATTGGAATAAAAGAGGTAAGTGTTATGGATGAAGTATAGCAAAGAGAGAGAGAGAGCATGGCTGGAGGAGGATAATGAAGAATGGAAGTGGTTCTGTGGTAGAGGAGAGTAGAGGAAGGCAACAAAATGGAGGGGATGTATGTACCTATTCTGCTGACAGGAGATTATGGTAACAGAATAATATCAGAGATAAAGAAGTGATGAGTATCAGAGAATGAGCCATAGGGGAGGCTTGACAGGGCAGTGAGAATGGAGGTGGGAAGAGCTCTGCAGGTTCAACTATGTACCAAGGCAGTTTTAGGATAACAATTAAGTTGTAGTGGACTGGTCTTCTCAAGCACAGCAAGGCGCCAGATGTCTCAATCTTTTGTCATCATTAATGTATTGTATTTTAATAACATGGAAACATAATGTAAGTGGTGTAGTGGTACTTCATGCAAATGTTTCATGCTTTAAGTGGAAATTTGATTCCGCTGTGAAGCTTACGATTATACTAGCTTTGTATTTACATTCTGAGTTCAAATCTTGCTGTCAACCTTGCCTTTCATCTTTCTGGGATCAGCAGAATAAAGTACAAGCCAGGTTTTGAAGCTGATATTATTAAATGTATCATTAGTTTTATCTCTGTTCTTATCTGATCTGCAGCAAGGAAAATTGCTATCAAACTCTACTATAAACTCTCTAATGGTTAAGAAAAGTTTAATACAGAATTGAGAAACAATATTCCATTCAAGCATTTGAGGGATACTCATACAGACAGTGATAATTCTGGAAATAACTATTTATAAGCAAACTAAATGTTAACTATTATGTATAATTGGTGTGCTTAACCCAACAGTTACAAATAACGAAGAAATATTGTCCTTTTATCATAAAAATTTATTTATTTATTTATAAGGAACAAAAGTATTAATTTTGGGGTAAGGGGTATTTTGATTATGTGACGTTCATACCATTCCAAGGTCAGTGACCTTAATGAAAACTAAATATAAAAAAAAACAATTTTTAAGAATTAGCTTGTAGAAAAGATAACTGTAAGTTGACGAGATATGGAAGATACTTTGGTTGCAAAGTTCCCTATTGTTTATCTACAGGTTGACTCATAATAATGGTTTTAAATTTTGGTACAAGGCCAGCAATTTTGTGAGATGAAGCTAAGCAGATTACTTATTTCATCCACCCAAAAAGATGAAAAGCAAAGTCCACCTCAGCAGAATTTGAACTCAGAACGTAAAGACGGACGAAATGCCGCTAAGCATTTTGTCCGATACAGTACGAGTCTGTCAACTTGCCACTCTCGATTGCTTCATAATAACCATTTCTACTATAGGCACAGGGCCTGAAATTTGGGGGGAGGGGTTAAGTTGATTACATCGACCCAGTACTCCAGTGGTACTTAATTTATCGACCCCGAAAGGATGACAGTCAAAGTCGACCTCGGCGGAATTTGAACGTAGCGCCTGACAAAATACCGCTGCCTCGTAATAATAATAATACTTAACCTATGGTCAAATTATTTTCAGCAGTGACCATCCTTTCTTTCTCTTTTTAGGATAATAGGGTGTAATTTGAGTGAGATTCAGATGCTTTTTCTAGTCGGTCGAGCAGACATATAGTGGCTCCTTCACAGGCACACAAAGATCCTTGTATATCCACAAAGTGGTGGAAGTCTGTACTCCACTTAAATATGGGTTAGATCGCACAACTCTGTAATTATATTTTGTTAATCGAAAAGAAATCAAACATTAAACTGTACATTGTTTTGTGGTTAATTGCTGCAAGATAGACCAAGTTAACGAGAGATAAACATCTTCATCACGGACAACATATTTGAACTTTTAACCCCTTGAATTAACTAGCTGCAACTATTCTGGGATCTTTTTTAAAAAGGGGGCCACATTTTTCATTAACGAAACACTTTGAAACTTGGAACACTGGTAGAATGTGTCATATAAAACATCTTTTTCTCTTAGTCTTCTTTAAAAAAAAAGAAATCGATAAGTTATTCCATGTTAAAGTTGTCGTATTTCTGTAATTTCAACCAATCACTGACGTCCATTCAGCCGATATACATTAAGTGCCGACTACATAAACAAACGATTCTGAAACAATTAATCCTAACCCTAACCCTAGGGTTAGGGTTAGGGTTAAAGCCAATTTAAAATGAAAAA
>NC_068983.1:146431324-146432725 GCF_001194135.2 Octopus bimaculoides | reverse complement strand
CGCTTTACACTGCTTAATCAGCCAAAGGAGTAAATATAAACAACTGAATACTTGTCAGTGATTGGTTGAAATTATCGAAATAAGACAATTTTTTACATGAAATAAATTCGAATACAAAAATATTTTTCTGTTCTATAACACAAAATAGATAAGTATACGAAGTTTGAAAGTCTTTCCGTACCAAAAACACTACGTAAAACATTAATGAAAAATGTGGCCCCCGTTTTAAAATAGATCCCTATTCTGTGCTCAAAAGCTCTACAAAACATCTGGCGCTTCTTTAGAAGCGCACCTCTCCAAGAAAATGACGCTTACTTGTAAAACAAAGTTAGGAAAATGAGAAATATATCTAAAATAAATGAAGTATGCAAAAAGTTAGAAAGATTCATCTATTTTTAAATATTTTATGCTAAAAATTAAAACAAATGAAAGACGGGCACTCGCGAATATAAACAAACATGTCGGACGATACGAAGGGCGGTAACTTACTTTTACCAGTCAGATATTATTGATACAAGGGGCCCCGAAAATATCGTCTGCGAATTGTAAGAAGACCGTTTCACAATCTTTTTCTTAAAAGTCAGTTTATTGCAAATATATATACTATTATGTCAAATTTTGTGCCTGAACGGGAAATTTTTAATGCTATGACCTTATTTCGTCTCAGAAGAGATTTGGGAACAACGGAAAAGGCCACTGACTGGTGTAGAAAATATAGATTACTATCAAGACAAGAAATTTGTTGTGGAGTTCCTTAACTTGCATACGTCTTAAACGTATTTACTTTATTGTTTTATAATTATTTCTGTTGTATATCACATCATAAAATGGGCGAAAGTAAAGCGAGTGCACACCACCTAACCCTCACCAGTGTGCGCAGTAAAAAATCTGATTAAAACCAACCAAGAATTTGCAAACGTTATTGTCGGGCCCCTCGTATCATTAATAATATTTGATACAAGTTACCGCCCCATGTATCGTCCGACATGTTTGTTTTATATTTGCGAGTGCCCGTTTTCCGTGTTTTATTTTTTAGTATAAAATATTTAAAATTTGATGAATCTTCCTATTTTTTTGCATACTTCATTTATTTTGGATATCTTTCCCATTTACATATCTTTTTTAGAAATTAGGCGCCATTTTCTTGGAGAGGTGCGCTTCTAAAGAAGCGCCAAACCTCTGAAATATATTTTTTTGTTTTCTAAATTTCGTGTTTTAATCATTATATTCTTGCATTAGTACAATTTTACAATCTTGTTTCAGGATGTAACATTCACCATTACGAGATGACGTTATAGCAAACGGGCTAATGATTTCAAGATACATCGAAAGAGAACCTAATTGCCATGTTTTCCTCAATTTAATTCATTTATTCCGATAAAAAAATCAAAGAAATTTTAG
>NC_068983.1:146428238-146431104 GCF_001194135.2 Octopus bimaculoides | reverse complement strand
TTTTAGAGTGTGTATGTACCTGGCAATCTTTCGATACCAGTCCGAAATATCGACCTTTTCCGTAAAAAGTGTCTTCGGCGATCTTTACCAAAGCTCGGCCTTTTCCGTAAAAAGTGTTGGAGGGAAAGAGGGAAACGACGTCGTAAAAGCGAAAGAGATACAGAGAGCGCGATTTCTTTTGAAGAGTTTAGGGTTAGGGTTTGAAGGGTTTAGGGTTTGGGTTTTAGGATTTGCTTTAGAGAATTCCGTCCCTAACCCTAACACCCTAGTGAAGATCGTGCTGGTGTTACGGAAAAGTCCAATCTTTGGTAAAGATCGCCGAAGACACTTTTTACGGAAAAGGCCGATATTTCGGACTGGTATCGAAAGATCGCCCACAGAAGTTATAAAATTTATTCCTTTTTTTCTCCCCGCTGAAAATCGCGACTTTGTCGTACCTCCTTAAGAGTTGCAATCAATTGGACAGGCGCCATAACATTTCACAAAGTAAACAGCATAAGCGAATTAGCTACATTTCCACTGATTGTCATTTCGTATAACTATCGTTAAAAAAAGATATGAATGCCCAAAGTATCCCGTCCCATAATAAATATGAAATATAACCGCAACTTCTTCAACTACTGTTACCAAATATATTTATGTTTGTATGTACCTGATTTCGATATGGCTTTTGAAGCTAAGCTTTTTAGGAGAGAAAAGAAACTTCAACAATGATTCTCTACACTAAAAATAACTTTAGGCAGAGTATTTCACGCTGAAACAAATATTGAAAGCTAGCAAAGAGCTTTTTCACCACACCTTAATAGCTATTGCTCTTTAAAATGGGATTGTCTGTTAAATTCAACATGAAAATAACTGAGAAAACACTTATTTAGTTAACCCAAGTTGGTTTGCTGTGAAGAGATGTGAGTGCTGATGTTTCGGACAGGAACATTTTGAAGAAACTAACGAATTATAATTTTTTTTCTAATGGCCTTGACACCATTTCTCAGATTCTAGATTTACCTTTGATCTTTATACGAATATATGAGGTTATTCTATTTTTTCTTTTGATTTGCAGGTAAAAATAATGTAGTTTTTTTTTTCTTTTTACATAAAATTGTTTCAGACAAGTATAAAATACACAGAGATAAAATAGCACAAAAAATACACGAATAATAATATTGGATAATTTATATCTATTTTAGCAAATAAAAATATTTTTAGACATTTCTTCGACAGCTCCGACCACTTGATTTAGGAGCGATCATTGCATATAAACAATAGTGTAACAATTAACAGTGTATTAGGTGTTAGTACTTCTTTTACCAAACAAGATATTCCTGTTTAATTATTTATTATTTTTGCTTTTAAGTAATTTGATTTTTACCTTTTAAGAATGACTTAAATGTGTGTTTTTTACTGCTTTTATTGAGATTTAAGAATTACAATTAACAAGCGATCCCCGTTAAGAAAACAAATAACGAACTCTTCAGTTATTGAGGATGGAAATGACTGTGTTTTCTGGCTGAGATTAATTTTGATATATTTACAAACCAACTTCTACAAATATTTATCTATCTCTAGATACAGATAGATATAAATATTATATAAGCTGATCACTAAGTAAGTACATTTATAACTTTATTACATTTCATCTTTATTTACAGTTAAAAGTTTGGGTTTCAATTTTTTCTTCTGAAAAACGTACTGTTTATTTTCTCGTTTTGCCCTAATTTTAACCTCCTACCTTACATTTCTTCTTTCGCCCACAAATAATTCTACGTATTTCTGTTTCTCTCTATGCCTACAACCTGTAGTTTTACAAATATTAAATCTGACTAAAACAACACTTTTCTTCTGAATAAATCTCACTTTGAATTTTATAAAATATCGTTGCAATATAAATGTTTTCAAAACCCAGACAATAGTTAAAAAATATCAAATAGCGCTTTTTATATATATATATATTCCATCTAAGTTATGTCATAGGTAATACTATACTTGTTTGAGAAGCTTTCTATGATCATGGATTCTTGAGGTGATAAACGAAAATTAGCATATTTCGCGACTTAAAAGTTATAATATTCATAAATTGTATACCTTCTTGTCACTAATTCGTATCTAAGAATATTGTAATAGTACACCGTGTGTGTATTTGCTCTAATTGTACATCTGCTTATGGCCATCCTGTTAGGGTCTTCGGCTCTCCCTTCCTCTTTCACTATATACACCTGTGTCTAGTAAAACTCGTTACTTGACATTTAGACTGCTGAGGCATATCCTAGTAATTCCTCAGTAACTGTTTATATCGTCTCTACAACTATTTGAGGAAATTTTGCTTCAGATATAGTTCGTTTAAACAAGCTCAAAATTCTACATTGCTTTACTAAGTAATGCTTTATTTTCTTAATAATTTTTTGGAAAAGTATTCTGTAAATGCAGTGCATAGTAATATAAATACATCGGTATAACTGGACGATTTTAACATACCTTTGGCACATTTCGTCACCTTGAATTAAAAAGTATTTTTTTTACAAAATTTTAAGTCTTGTGCCTATAGTAGAAAGGATTATTAAGTCGGCTATATATCTGTCAACTAATAGATTATTATTTAATGTAATATTTTGCCAAACGTTTTGATCTGTAGCTTTTTTTTTTGTCTTGTTCAATTTGTCATATAAATAGAAGTATATAAACTTGCAGTGTCATATGACACTGCAATACATATATATAGATGCATATATATATATATATATATATGTGTGTGTGTGTGTGTGCGCATCTATATATACAGGTAGATGTAGGTATGTATATACATGTACGTATATATGCATATACTCATTTATTATTTGTATTATATATATATATATATATATATATATAT
>NC_068983.1:146426411-146427886 GCF_001194135.2 Octopus bimaculoides | reverse complement strand
TATATATATATAAACTCTCTTACACAATTAGCAAACTAATAAATAAGTGTCTTACGTGATCACTCAGCTTGATAGGAGCTAAATATCCCTAACTTATAGTTTCAAAAAAAAAAAAAAGAAGAAGACTTGGATAATATTATCGAAGAACAACAGTATTCGTATATGTAATGTTTCTGATTATAAGTCTGCTCAGTTAGAGCCAGTTGGGGCGAGGTGGGGGGACTAAATAACAACCCCGCTTAAGATTTATGTCTTACTCCACTGCCAGCCACACCCTTTTTCATATTCTGGAAAGTGTACCTTTTAGACTTCTTTCCTTACAATCGTGCTGTTTGAAGTGTGAATACCTTGAGAGTTGACGGTCTCCAAATTATCTCAATCACCGCAGCTTATCGCCGACGATCTTGAATATATCTCTTAAAGCATTTTTTGTCGAAACATTTACTAGTTATAATTTACATAACTATAATATGAATATTAAATAACTGAGTTCGTAAGCTTTGTCAGTGTTTTCTCTGGAAGAAAACACTATTCTAAATGTCTATTATTAAATCAGAAAATATATTTGTCATGGTGTGATTTAATCTCTCGGAATTCGCGGACAATTTCTGTCCATAAAACATTGACTCAGAATACATATATACTATTAAAATGTACATAAAATATTTTTAGCCCTGCAGATTTCGGCTTAAACTTTCTGATCTCTTGTTAGATTTAACCAATCCTATACACGCTGAGATTATTTTATGACTGTTTAATACTGGTTTATAATAATATAAAGGAATGTATTCAAGGTAAAATCTGTCTCAATCTGTGAGAGTGAGTGAAATAGAGTAGTCTTGCTGATTAAAAATAATTTTGTGACAGCTGATAGATAGTTGGGTTTGTATTAATTATTATCCGGATTCTGTACGGTTGATCTCGTTTTATGATAATCGTATCCTAAGGCGACATACTTCTGACTCAATATATATTTGCTCGCTGTAGACATTGGGATTGACTAACTTCACAAATGTCCTTGAATAAAGCGTGGACGTCACAATCTCATTTCACCTCAGTAAAAAAAAATTGCGCTTATGTAAGAAATTATTTATTTACTGAATCTCTTTAGACCAAATCATGTTGGGGTTGACTTTACCTTTCAACCTTCTCGCAGTCAACAAAATAAGTGCCAGTGAAGTTTTCCGGTGAATTCAATCGCAAATAGCCCTCTCCTTGCACTAACTAACGTTGGGAACTTAGAAAAGAACACTGGATTTTTCTGTGTATATATTCATAAAAATATGAGTTTAAATGTAAACAACTTCAACATATCTGAGACAGTGATTTTAAACAAAGAAAGTTTTCGGGAAATTATCTTTAGTGAAATCGGTACGTTTCTTTACGGGCTCTTCAGCGAAAAGTGATCACACATATATGTACTTACACACGCTCTCTCTCTCCCCCCCCTCTCTCCCTCTCTCTCTCTCTCTCTC
>NC_068983.1:146417856-146426089 GCF_001194135.2 Octopus bimaculoides | reverse complement strand
TTTTTCTTTCTCATCAGCAAGTCTCAGCCTCTCCTCTCTTCTTTTTAAATCCCTGCCTAAAGCCAGTCTCCAGCGGAAGCAAACACCAGCAATATCCCCCTATCTTTCTTCATGTCTCACTTGCAAACATCTTTGAAATGAAGATAACGAAATGAAGTTACTCTTATAGTTTCTTGCCAGAGGCCAGCTCCTAAGGCAGCAAATTTTTCAGGATCCTCAAATTTCACATACTATTTATGTGTACATACATTCATTCATTTAATGTTTTCCCATGAAAGCGTGGCTTGGATGAGTTTGTATTTAAGGCAGGATTTTACAACTTGGAGCTATTCCATTTCCCACCTCCAACGTTTTTTTCACTTACACACAAACTTGCATATGCACATTGCATATATACATGCTTATCTATATGTATATTATATGAGTGTTTGTGTATGTATATGTTTGAGGATTCATAGTCTGTGGGGATTGTTTCCTTGGGTATATTTTAGGTTTCTTCATAGGTAACCTGACTTAGGCTTGGACAATGCTTTGATATTGGTGTTTAGCTTTGAGAGGTTCTATGACATAGATACATGTGTGTGTGTGTGTTTGTTTGTTTCTGTGTGTATATACATATATGCATGTATGTATTTCTGTGTGTATATGTACATCTATGTGTATATATGTACATATAATTACATATGTATTTATCATCATCATCATCATCATCGTTTAACGTCCGCTTTCCATGCTAGCATGGGTTGGACGATTTGACTGAGGACTGGTGAAACCGGATGGCAACACCAGGCTCCAATCTGATTTGGCAGAGTTTCTACAGCTGGATGCCCTTCCTAACGCCAACCACTCAGAGAGTGTATTTATGTATATACATATTTATTAGTGCAAGCCTGTTAGTGTGGTAAAGAAAATTTGCTTTCAAAAAAATTTTGGAAGACTCCCAAGATGCCTGCATCATCATTATCATCATCATTGTTTAATGTCCATTTTCCATGCTGGCATGAGTTGGACAGTTTGACTGAGGACTGGCAAGCCAGAAGGCTGCATGAGGCTCCAATCTAATCTGGCAAGGTTTCTACAGCAGGATGCCCTTCCTAATGCCAACCACTCTGAGAATGTAGAGGGTGCGTTTTCTCTACAGGAGCCACTCAGGCAGTACTGGCATTGACCACGCTTAGATGGTGCTTTTTATGTGCCACCAGCATGGTAGCCAGTCTGGCGGCACTGGCATCGACCACATGTGAATGGTGCGTTTTACGTGCCATCAGCACAGATGCCAGTCAGGTGGTACTAGCAATGGCCACAACAATGATTTCACTTGACTCAACAGGTCTTCTCAAGCACAGCATATCTCCAAAGGTCTCGGTCACTTGTCATTGCCTCTGAGAGGCCCAACATTCAAAGGTCATGCTTCACCACCTCATCGCAGGTCTTCTTGGGCCTACCTCTTCCACTGTTTCCCTCCACTGTTAGAGTATGGCACTTCTTCATGCAGCTGTCTTCTTCCATACGTAACACATGACCATACCAGCACAGTCATCTCTCTTGCACACCACATATGATGCTTCTTATGTTCAACTTTTCTCTCAGAGCGCTTACACTGTTGTGTATGCACACTGACATTACACATACAGCGGAGCATACCAGCTTCATTTCTTTCAAGCCTACACATGTCCTCAGCAGTCACAGTCCATGTTTTACTGCTATGTAGCATGGCTGTTCATACTCATGCATCATACAGCCTACCTTTCACTCTGAGCGAGAGACCCTTTGTTACCAGTTGAGGGAGGAGCTCTCTGAACTTTGCCCAAGCTATTCTTATTCTAGCACCTACACTCTCAGAGCATTCACACCCACTACTAGCTTGGTCAACTAGGTAACAGAAGCTATCAACTACCTCTAGTTTTTTTCCCTTGCAAGTGGTGGAATATGTTTTCTGTACATCTTCAGTGTTTATTTCCCCAGTGCATCTGCCACACACAAAACCTATCTTCCCAGTTAACCTTCTTTGATATTGATGCACCTCTTATGTGTCCATAGCTTACACTGGGTACATCTTATGGAGTTTCTACCTATGCCTTTTCTAACTGAAAGGATTCGTGGTTTGTCCGCTTTTCTACTTACTAATACTTTGGTTTTTGCTAGATGGACTCTAAGGCCCTTTGATTCTAGATCTTGCTTCCACACCTGAAACTTCTCCTCTAGCTCTGGTCGTGACTCAGCTATTAGAGTTAGGTCATCAGCGTAGAGAAGCTCCCAGGGTCAGCCTGTCTCAAATTCCTCTTTTATCGCCTGGAGGACTATGAGGAATAAGTGGGGGCTGAGGACTGATCCTTGGTATACCCCTACTCCTAACTGGAATTCTCCACTATACTCGTTGCCAACCATCACCTTACTGACAGCATCCCTGTACATGGCTTGTACAGCTCTCACTAACCACTCATCTATCCCTAGTTTCTGCATTGACCACCAGATAAGGGATTGGAGGATCCTGTCAAAGGCTTTCTCCATGTCAATGAATGCCAAGTACAGAGGTTTATTTTTGGCTAGGAATTTCTCCTGCAGCTGTCTTACCAGAAATATAGCTTAAGTAGTGCTTCTCCTTGGCACAAACCCAAACTGCATCTCGTCTAAACTGAGTCTCTCCCCAATTAGTTGGTTTATGACCCTCTCCATGACTTTCATTACTTGATCCAACAATTTGACACCTCTGTAATTATTCCTTTCTAAAGCATCTCCATTACCTTTGTAACAGTTGACGATAGTGCTGTTACACCAGTCATTGGGTATAGATTCCATGTATCACCTGGTTGACTATATGGGTGATTAGACTAAAGCCTACCCTGCTAGATGTTTTAAGCATCTCAGCAGTGATACATGATGGGCTAGGGGCTTTCCCTGTCTTCATACCCTTGCTTTATCTACCAAAGTACTGTCAGTTTGGACAGTTAGTCCCTCTGTTAGGTCAACATATGGCAGGCTCTCTTTCTCCCATTCATTCTCTTTGGTTAGCAACCTTTCATAGAAGTGTCTCCAGGTCTCTCTCTTTACAGCATCATTAAACGCAAGTGAGTCATCATCCATGCAGACACATTTCTTTCCTATGACTTCACAATTCTCTCTCACACACTGTCTTGCAACATGAAACACTTCAAGCCTTTGGTCCTCACGACAGAGAACATTGGCAAATTTTTTCTTATCTGCTTCCCTTCTGGCTAAGTAAACCTATCTCCTAGCTTCCCTTCTGCCGATCTGATACAGTTCCCTGCTACCACCATACTTCCAGTCCTTCCATGCCTGTTTCTTTTCTTTTATGGCACTGTCAGCTACATTGTTCCACCAGTACGTTACCTTGAGTCAAGGAGGCACTTTGCACCAGCCACAGATCTGGTCAGTAGCCCTCAACAGGTTGTCCTGTACGAATCTCCAGTTATCTTTCACATTTTGTGAAGCTATATCCTCCCCCTTTTTGTCAAACACTTTGAGTAATACGTCTCTAAATCTCTGTCCATTCACAGGATCCTTAATCTACCAGACCCTTCTTTTCCATGCTGGTCATCTTCTAGGTAGCCATTTAGTCCTGATCTTGAAGTCGCTAACTTCTAATTTATGTTGTGGGGTGCATTCTTCACCTGGGAAGGTTTTAGCATTTATAAGTAGCCATCTTTCTAGTTTCCTAGCAAGAATGTAGTCAATCTGACTAGTGTACCCACCAGACTTGTAGGTGAACTGGTGACTGGTGGGATTCCTGAAGTTAGTACTACAGATCATAAGATCATTTGTATCACAGAACCCCAGCAGCTTGGTTCCCTCCTCATTGCAGGAACCAAATCCAAAACCGCCATGTACATCATGGAAGCCCCCTGGATGTTGTCCAACATGCCCATTGAAGTCGCCAGCCACAAAGAGAAGGTCTGCAGTGGGAATGAATATTGAGTGACTGTTAACATAATTGACTTTAAGGTATTGATGAATTAAGTTTAGCTTTAACCTCTCCATTCTTATAAACACCAAGTTTATGACCATACTAGTGCAGTCGTCTCTCTTGTACACCACATCTGATGCTTCTTATGTCCAACTTTTCTCTCAGAGCGCTTACACTCTGTCATGTATGCACACTGACATTACCAATTCAGCTGAGCATACTGGTTCATTTCTTTCAAGCCTACACATGTCCTCAGCAGTCACAACCCATGTTTCACTGCCGTGTAGCATGACTGTTCGCACTACCAGTTGAAGTAGGAGCTCTGATTGGTTGAACAGTTTGAATGGAGCTAGTAAGGCCAAGGGCTGCACCAGGCTCCATTGACTATACTGGCATGATTTCTGCAGCTGGATGCCTTTCCTAATGCCAACCACTCCACAGTGTACTGGGTACTTTTTGTGTGGTACCTGCACTGGTATCAATTCTGTTGTGGCAGACAAATCTTCTTGAATACAGCAAAGCTAGGTATCTTGGTCCTTTGTCATTTCCTTTATAAGGTTCAATGTCTTGAGATCAGCCTTCAATATTTCATCTATCTCCATCCATCCATTTATTTATTTAGAGGGAGTTAGAGAGAGACAGAGCTGTTTTACATCCATAGTAACTTGCATAAAGAGTATATTGCTAATCTCAAGAACTTGCACTATCCTTTGGTAAATAAAACAAATTCAACAGGACATTAACAAGCAGAAATATTAATGTGAGAATAAAAGCATGTCTAACACTGTTAAGGAACTTTCCTCACCAAATCAAAAATTTAGAAATACATATCTGAGTAAAATCAAGTATGTTATTTATAATTTGGTTTATGCAACTGTCCTCATCCATCTACATCACATGGTCAAACCAGCACAGTCTTCTCTCTTTATACATTGCATCTAATTTGTCTATTCCTAACTTTTCTCTCAATACACTAACACTCTGTTGCACATGTACACTGACATTGCACATCTAGTGGAGCATACCAGCTTTGTTGCTCTCTAGTCTTCACATGTCCTCTGCATTCAGTGCCTCTGTGTGTGTGTGTATAGATATATACTGTGCTTACTCCTAAAATTTAACTGGTTTCTTCTTTTGTTCTGTAACATTTGCATAAAAATCGAGTGAAATCTGTAGAACAGGTTCAAAAAGATCATTGTCTGTGAAATGACCTTATCACTAAAAAAAGCATCAAAGTTTGATTCATTATAAGATTTTTCGAAATAACTCTAGCCATTCTTCTTAATTTAGCTTTTCATCAGTGTTTCCATCCTATCAGTTCATCATCAGTTTTTAAAAAGATCTTGAAACCATATGTTCAACCAAAGTATTCCATCTGGTGAGTAGTTGCAAGGCAAGCCATTTTTGAGATAACTTCCTGCTGTTTTTTTTTTTTGTTTTTGTTTTTTTTTTCCTCACTTCATCAGATGACATCCATAGTATCCAGTTCTTCTTTATTTCTTCCTTAAATGGTTTGTTCAAAATATCAACAAGCTAAAAAACATGTATCAAACCACATGAGATTACAGACTGACCAGTTTTCATACCTTTCACCATTTTAAACTAGTACTTACCAGCACTGTAAGTTTCTTTAAAAGTATTCCAGATTGTTTATCTCATACTCTTCCCAGTTATAGAATCTATCCAGCCAGCCTTTAGATTAAGTAAGTATTTCACTTTTGAGACTTGCTCTTTAACCCTTTCGTTACTGTATTTATTTTGAGATGCTCTGTGTTTCTTTCAGTTACTTTAAATATAACAAAGAATTTAGTAAAATAACTTAGTTATCATTCAGTTAGTATTAGGAACATAAATTGTGACTAAAGTTTGGTGGAAGATTTTAATTCAAAACTTATGAAAACAAGACATTTGTACTCAGAGCCAGAGCCGGTTTCAGCCGGGTTGGTATCAAAAGGGTTAAATATAACCACAGGATTTCACTAGGTTTCATTAGTTAAAGAATGCAAAGCTGCAGTGATTTTTTTTTTTTTTGTTTTTCTTTTTATGTCCTGTTATTCAGACATAGTTTTACATCCTATTTTATCCAGTGTTCTGTTCCTTGGCATGTCAAAAAATATAAATGTCTCATCCAAGTTTTAGATTTGACTCAGTTCAAAGTCATGTTGCTTTTGCAGTTATTAAAAGCTGTACAATTTTATCATCCAAATCAGAGGGTGGGTTTTGTAAACTTTTAATTTTTTGACTTGGTGCTTAAGAAAAGCTTTTGAAGTATCACTGGTGCTGGCTTATTTGAATACTGGAAAGATTAAGTATATACACATTTCTCATCTTTTGATATTTTCTTTGCTTATCACTTTACGTACAGTATGGTGACATGTGTTATGCGTCTTTTCTCATATTTTCAACACGTTCACTCTATTTTTTTTTTTCAGTTCTAGATTATGAACTTGCTTTATTCTTTCTCCTTAGTCTAATTTGGTTCCAACATCAAATTTCTTACAGGCTGCACAGTGTTCTCTTTATCGAATTTAAATTTTGCACTCGAAACAATATGTCTGCTTTTCACCACCATACTTTTTTTGTAAGGGTGTATACTGAAATTTTTTTCTATATGTATATATATATATATATAAATATATAGTTTTAGGGAAAAGAACCAAGGTTCATGAACTCATCGATGAAAATCCACTGTCACATATAGAAAAATTAATAAGTAAAAGCACAATAAATAAGTATAATATAATACAAAGTAAATATCGTAAGATAATGATAATATTATCATTATCTTACGATGATGATGATATACTTATTTATTGTGCTTTTACTTATTAATTTTTCTATATGTGACAGTGGATTTTCATCGATGAGTTCATGAACCTTGGTTCTTTTGCCTAAAACTATATATATATATATATATTTTATACTGTGAAACTTAGTTTAATTTTAATTTTTAATAAATTGAATTTGAGTTTTTACCTGTAAATTTGGATTTTTATCCCTAATATTATTATTATGTATAAATTTTAGGATTTCTGTCACTTGACATAAATAGATGTTAGCTGCAGACAATAAGTCTTTTAGGTTTCCAAATTTTATTCTTGTGTCCATCTGCTTGAAATAACACCATTACTAAGTGTCTATTTATACAGGAATCCTGCTCATTAATTAATATTCTAGTTTGAGCTGTGTTCACTTTAGCAGAAACAAGTAGAAGAAAGAAAGAAAATTATAAAAAAGTTAGATGAGATCAACTTGCTGGAAAGATATTTGCATGAATTGTGTGTTTGTGTATGTGCATGTATGTATATATATAAAATCATACATCTACACACATACCATCATCATTTAGCGTTGATTGTCCATACTGGCATGAGTTGGATGGTTTGACCAGGGTAATGGGTGCTTTTACGTGCCACCAGCATGGATGCCATTTGTGTGACTCTGGTATCTGTCACAACTGCGATTTTACTTGGCTTGATGGATCTTCTTCTCAAGCACAACTTAATGCCAAAGGTCTCAGTCATTGCCTCCCTGAGGCCCAAAGTTCAAAGATCATGCTTCACCACCTCGTCCCATGTCTTCTTGGGTCTACTTCTACCACAGGTCCCATCCACAGTTAGAGAATGGCACTTCTTTACACAGCTGTCCTCATCCATGTGCATAACATGATCACACCAGCACAGTCGTCTCTCTTGCACACTACATCTATATATATATGTGCATAAATTCATTTTTCCATTATTGAGGCTTTGTTTTACAGCCAGTTACTCTTCCCGTCTCTAACCCATACCTGTTTTTCAAATAATAGGTTTCTTATTCCGTATTTTCAAAACCACATAGTTCTAGGTTCAGTTCCAATGCTTGATACCTTGGTATTAATGTCTTCTACTATAGTCTGGAACAACCAAAGCATTTGATTGATAGAAACTGAAAGAACCCTATTATATATGTATATTTGTATGTGTACATGTGTGTGTGTCACTGTTTCCTTGCCTTGGCATTGCATGATAGCTGTAAACAAATATCACCATCTTGCAAGCAGTATCTTTCGTCATCGTTTAACGTCCGCTTTCCATGCTAGCATGGGTTGGATGATTTGACTGAGGACTGGTGAAACTGGATGGCAACACCAGCCTCCAATCTGATTTGGCAGAGTTTCTACAGCTGGATGCCCTTCCTAACGCCAACCACTCAGAGAGTGTAGTGGGTGCTTTTACGTGTCACCCGCACGAAGGCCAGTCAGGCGGTACTGGCAACGGCCACGCTCAAAATGGTGCATTTTATGTGTTACTCGCACAGGAGCCAGTC
>NC_068983.1:146399730-146417623 GCF_001194135.2 Octopus bimaculoides | reverse complement strand
GCCACCCATGACCGGCCATGATGAAATACCACAAGGTATAGAAAATACGTATTCGCCTTTATATATTTGATCCTTTATATTGAACACTCAATATTTCATCTATTCAATAAGACATATTCCATATATTCAATAAGACATTCAATACTTTATTTCATAGTACCATCCATTTTTATTTTATATTATATATTGTATATTATATTATATATTGTATATTCCATATTCTATATCCCACATTGGTTTTGCAGGAATATAAATAAAACATAAAAAACAGACAGTGTTGGAACTCTTTTAAACAAAATAATATATATATATATATATATATATATATATATAACGCAAATATTGAGCAGTGTTCCACAAGGAGCTGTCCTTGGGCTACTGCTGTTCATAGTAGCCCTTCTGGACATGCCCACGGTCACTCGGAGAGCCACAGTCACTAGCTACGCTGATGACACAAAACTATCTCAGGCAATAAAGAATCCTGATGATATCATAAGCCTGCAGAATGACCTAAATGCAATATACAAGTGGGCAGAGCAAAATAATATGCAGTTCAATGCAAAAAAATTTCAAGTACTGTGCTACAAAGCCACATGTGCCTCCAAACTGGCATACACAGGACCTGGAGGTACTGCAATCCCAGAACCACAAACAGTAAGAGACCTGGGCATCAACATGTGTAGTGATGCATCATTTCACATGCACCATTTCCAATATTCTGTGAAAGCATGTCTGGTCAGAGGGAAATATTACCTTACTAGGGAATAGGTGAGAGTTTGCAACATGAAATTATCCCACTTCTCACCACCACCACCAGTGTCCTTCAAGGGCATGTCTTAACATGTCTTCACCACCATTTCTCTCTGTTGCTCTCTTTACTCTTTTTATCCTGCTCTCTAACCCACCCTCCTTTCTTTTCCATCTGGGGTATCCATGTATCTACTCTACTGCAAGACATCTATCCCTGTCTCTCTATACCTTTCATCTCTCATCAGCTGACACAAAACTACCTCCCTCTGCCTCAATACTACTCAATACTACCCACCCCCAGCCAAGGGATTTTTGTCTTGCAAAGTACTTGGCGACCTTGTCAGTGCTGGTGCCATGTAAAAAGCACTAGTGTTGGTACCATGTGAAAAGCTCCTAGTACACTCTGTAAAGTGGTTGGCATTAAGAAAGGCATCCATCCATAGAAACCATGTCAAAGCAGATAATGGAAGCTGGTGCAGCTCTTTGTCCTACCTGGTCCTATTAAACTGTCCAACCCATGTCAGCATGGAAAATGGATGTTAAGTGATGATAAGGATATATAATTTTATCAGTCATCTTCCCCCTGTTGTCTCTTTTATGAGATTCAACATCCTGAGGTTTGCCTTTACCACTTCTTCCCAGTTTCCACTTCCTACACCTTCTGCAAGTTCCTTTCAATTGAATTGCTTGGCATGTCTTCACTTATCTCTCATTCTGCATACTCATAATATGTCCGCCTCAGCACAATCTCCTCTCATGCAGACTAGACCTGATTGTTCTTATATGCACTCTTCCTCTTCACTCATTTCTTGTCCATCATTCATGTATGCTAACATTAACATTTCACATCCAGCCGAGCATGCTCACACCATCTCTTTCCAGCCTTTACATACCTTCAGCATTCATTGCTCTTGTTTTACTATTATGTAATATTGTATTGATACATCATATCGACATTTCTCAACTGGGGTTCTCCGGAATCCAAGGATTCCACAAAAGGTTCCATGGGGTTCTTTGAGAAAGAGTGAAATATGCAAATGCTAATTTCATGACCATAATATTACTATACATGCACTGGTTATTGTAATATTATAATATAAACATCGTCCTATCTAACCTGTTATGTTATCATCAGATATATGAGAGAAAGATACAGTATATAATTTTTTTTGTGCCGGGTTCCTTGAGACATGTAAATTATTTTAAAGATTACACAAGGGTAAAAAGGTTGGGAAACGCTGCATCATGTACAAGCATCATACTATCAATCTGCTCTTTACTCTGAGAATCTTTGTTGCCCAAACAGGTAGTAACTCTCTTCCCTGTTCTTACACTGGCTACTATGTGTTAACAACACCCACCTCCACTGCTGACTAAATAACAGAAAATGTCAATTACTTGTGAGTCTTCTAGGCATTTGAAAAAATACATTTCATAGACACACTTACCAATAATTATTTCCGCAAACTACAGAGTATTTCTTCTCTGTCAGCCTATGTTTTTTTTTTTCTGTTTTTCCATTGCATCCCTTGTGTAATCATAGTTTACTTGAGTACACACTATAGAATCCATACTTGCTTCTTTGCTGCATATTGAGCAAAGTCTCTTCCTAGATTGCAGATAAGTTCCTCTTGATTTTTCGGCTCATGTTTCCACATTTGAGGTTTTTCCTTGTTAGGTATCATTAGTTTAATAGAAGTTAGGTATCTAGTTTACTGTTTGATACTAAATCTGCTTGAATTAAGGTCAGCTTTTGGTGAATGTCAACTGAAAATTTTGCTTTCATTACACTATTTATGATTCATATATTTCTTCTATTTCTTCCAGGTTTTTTATCCAAGGTGCTGCAATCAAGAATTTAAGAATCACTTATGTTGCTGGGTTGAATTCTATATCTTGGCAGTGTAACCTGCAAAAACAAAATATACAAAGAATAATATATTTTTTTTTTCATATAATCTAAATTTTATAATCTTGATCTACTTCCACTGAACGAATTATAGAAAAGAATTAAATATGACCATGGGTGATGAGTCCCTGTATGCTGCAATGACCATTCCCGTTATTATTGGACCCATATTGGAAAGGGTATGTTGTAATTTTTATAAAATTCTGAATTATCTCTAAATGCTGCTTATTGTTGTATATTTATAGAGCATTATAAATTAATTATTTATAGAGCATTATAAATTAATTATTTATAGAGCATTATAAATTAATTTCTACTTAAGATTACCTCTTTAGTGACCATATTTTTTTTATGAAATGCACTGCCTGTGTGCTAAAATTTATTTCTAAAATGAGAGTTTGAAGATATTTAGTAAAATAATAAAACTGTTCATTATTAAACTGGTGTCAGAAGCATAGCAAGAAGTGTTTACATAAAATTATGACAATAGGTTATTATTTAAATATGAATTTTTTTTAATGGGTAGTTTTGTATTCTGACAGTATCACCTGTAGTGACAATGGTTCCAAAAAGTCATTGACCTTTCCTTTGGTTAAACATTGATAGCATAGGAAGGAGAGACCTCCATGTAAGGTTAACTACTAGTCTTCTTCAAAAAAAATCTTGCCTAGATTAGCACTTACATGTGCTGATGCAACCTTGGCCAATAGAAACTCTACTTGTTTTTAAAACTTAAAGAATAGATGCTGAGCATAACTACGTACTTTGAAACACTAATAACTTTGGATTCAATTATTTAGTGTGTTAATTTTTCAAGAATCCCACTCATACATGCCAAGAAGATAGGCCTAAGCCAGTAAGAGAATTAGTATGCTTATTATTTCTCTAATAATTACTGCTGCCTTATAAATTCCTACTGTGTTTAACCCTTTCGTTACTGTATTTATTTTGAGATGCTCTGTGTTTCTTTGTTATTTTAAATATAACAAAGAATTTAGTAAAATAACTTAGTTATCATTTAGCTAGTGTTAGGAACATAAATTATGACTAAGGTTTGGTGGAAGATTTTAATTCAAAACTTATGAAAACAAGACATTTATACTACAGAGCTAGAGGCAGTTTCAGCCGGGTTGGTAACGAAAGGATTAAACAGTATATCTTCTAATCCCTAACATCTACACAAACTAATTTTGGTAGCTTCTAAGCAGTCACTCAACCTGCTAGAAATAGCATCCAAATTACACTATTATCTTTTTAAAAAAAACAACACACTGGACAGTATAGTCTCGACTGTACAGAAGGATGGGATGTTCAAAGCTGGACTGTGTAATGATAAGTCTATTAGACTTGTGATTAAATAATAACAACTTTGACAAGGATGCTTACCAAACAATAATTCAAGAAGCATTTTTATGATAATAGCTCAGAACAATTGTAATTGATTTATTAGTCCTTCATTTGAATCCTATCTTTATAGCACTTCATCTTTCTGCTATATAGAAATTTTGATCAAAATCTTCTTCACCCTATTTCATCTGTTAAGTTTGTGGTTTGAGCGAACAATTCAGTCCTTTATTTGGAAGTATCAGACCAGAGTTGATTAGGTTAATTTGGTCATAAAAATGTTTCTAGTCAGCTTAGAATTTATTTTTTAATTAGTCACAGGTGTGACTGTGTGGTAAGATGTTTGTTTTCCAACTACATAATTCTAGATTCAGTCCCATTGTGTGGCATCTTGGGCAAGTATCTTCTGTTATAACTTCAGATCAACCAAAACTTTGTGAGTGGATTTAGTGGATGAAAATTGAAAGAAGCCCATCGTATCTGTGTCTTTGTGCATGTGTGTATGTTTATGTATGTGTCTTTGTATATATCTTTGTCCCCCACTACTGCTTGACAACTTGTGTTGGTGTGTTTACATCCCCATAAGTTAGTGGTTCAGCAAAAGAGTCTGATAGAAGAACCAGGCTTTAAAAAAAAGAAGTACTAGTCATTTCATTTGACTAAAATTCTTCAAGGTGATGCCTCAGCGTGGCTGCAGTCAAATGGCTGAAACATGTAAAAGATAAAAGACAAAATATATTATCTAACTTTGTTTTATATCTAAAAGAAAATTGTTTTAGAAAGAGATCTATAATTGGCACATGCAACTGTGGTAGGCTGTGCACTGGCAACGATCTTGCTCGAAAATCCTACGAAGGCCAGTCAGGCGGTACTGGCAACGGCCACGCTCAAAATGGTGTATTTTATGTGCCACCCATGACCAGCCATGATGAAATACCACAAGGTATAGAAAATACGTATTCGCCTTTATATATTTGATCCTTTATATTGAACACTTAATTGCCTGTCTGAGTAGGCGTAAAGTGATTATAGATACACACTCTTAACGTTTTTCATGAATTCGTTTCTAAGAGCTAATTAAAAATATTTTTCCACTGAGTTATTGTTTGTCTACATTTTATTCAGTTATCATCTATAATACTATAAACATTGTTTTGCTTCTTTAAAACAACATATAAAATATTGTTTGTTGAAAAATATGTGTAACAGTTTTATCCTTTTCCCCTCCTTAGCTTGAGCAGGAAGATATGGCAGCAGCACAGACTCTGAGAGCAGCCTTTTGCAAGGTATTTATATCACTTCGTTTCTGTTTTTGTTGCTTACAATGCCATAGTAGTTTGTATATATTCTTCGAAAAGTGCTTTTATGAATTATCTTGAACTGTTTCAAAATCAAGTAGTTTTAGTTTATAATTATACTTGAACAAGTCTGTAAAATTGATTCTCTCCAGTTGTTATTACAATTGATCTAAATTTTACATAATGCCCTCCAGATCTCTCCAGTCTGTAATCCTTTTGTTGTTGTCAATTGTTACATTACTCTATCACCTTTCTGTTGAATCTGCACCATAAGTCATTCAACATCTAGATTCCGACAATTTTGACTCCATACTATGTTCTTGCTTTGTCTGTAATTTGCCTTCATCAGCATCAACATATGTCTACTTTTCCATATTGGCAAGTGTAGGAAATGTTACAGTTGAAATCAGTTCTTATAAGAAATTATTATCCTAAATTACTTAGAGACTATATCTCACTCCTATTTTACATTTTTAGTATGGTTTTTACAACTGGATGCTCCTTCTAATGATTACACTTTACAGACTGTTATAGGTGCATGTTATCATCATACTAGCACTAGAGAACATCTCTTTTTCCCTATATTGACTCTTTCTGTCAGCCACTTAAGGGAGTATATGAAATGCATTTTATTCTTCTACTAGAGAGTTTGACATGTCCCCAGAAAGATTAAAGAGTTCTTTCTACCCTACATTGTTTCAGCTCATTCAAGGCAAATGGCCAAAAGGGTGATAAATGAGGGTGTTGAAAGAGAAAAGACAAAGGCAAGAAAGTTAGAGAGGAGATTAGAGTAATAGGAACAAGAGGGTGTTAGAGGAGAAATTAATGGAAGAGAGCAGGATATTAGCTGTATGTTGGTTGCTAGGAGATTGAACAGCATGAGCCATGTGATTGGGGAAGAGAGAGTGATAGGAGGGAAACAGGGTGATAGAAAAGAGAGTAATGAAGTGAGAGATTGTGGAACATGTCAGCAATGAGCGAGAGAGAGAAAAAGAGAGGGGGGAGTTATAAAGGCTAATAATGAGTAATAGTAGAAGGAGTGACAGGTGACAATGTGTAAGGCTAGCAGTAAAGGTTTGGAGTGGTTGTGGGATATGGACAGTTCTGGTAACATCCCTTACTACACTGGTGACATGACGAGAGAGATGAGGTAATAATAGAGACACAGAGTGATAGGAGAGAAAGTGAGTGATGGTTAGGGAATATCAAAGAGAGGAGAGCAATAGACAGACGTAAAATGAACATGTTATGTTAGAGAGATCCAAATATACTTCTCAGCATCCATTACTAGCATAATTTTTGGTGCCCATTTTGCCATGTTTGCATAGGTTGGGTTGGCCTTCTCCTGTACAGCACTGTGCAACTTGTTGCAGTCTTTTGTTATCTTTTGTCAAATTCAACTTCTTTAAATCTATCTTCACCACTTCATCCTGTGTCTTCTTTGGTTTTCTGTTTCACCAGATTTCATCCACTTGGAGTACTGGACACTACTTTATACAACTGATTGTCCATACACGTCATGTGCTTGTGCCAACACAGTCTTCTCTCTTGCACACTATCTGATTCTTCTTACATCTAACATTTCTCTCAGTTCTTTTGTGCTCTATCATCCATAGACAGTAATATTCCACATCTGGCAGAGCATGTTCAGCTCATTTCTTTCCAGTTACCTTAGATTTTCAATATTTAAGGCTTACATCTCCCTACCGTGCAGCATCACACTTCAAATACAAGCATCATACAATCTGCCCTTCACTCTAAGAGAGAAATTCCTTATTGTCAGCAGAGATAATAACTCCCTGAACTCTTTCCACCCTCTTCTTTCTCTGACAACTATGCTTTCAGAATACTTACCCCCATTGTTAATTAGATCACCTAAGTAACAGAAGCTATCAGCTATTTCTAAGGAGCCTTCCAGACATTTGAGGGAATCTCTTTCATGTGTTCTTTTACTGCATCTATCACATAAAGTCTTCTTTCTCTTTTATTCTGCTTGTGATTCTACTATATCTTGTACACTCGCAGTTTGCGCTATATACAATTCATAGGATTCTTACCTTCTCATCTGTGTAGTTAGCACATTTTCCTGATAGCTGTTGGGTTCTGTCTTTGTTCTTCCTACTAAAAGATTTTAGTCTTCGCTGAGTTTATTTTGTGGTCTCTTACTCCTAGGTTTTGCTTTCATGTTTGGAATTGTTTCTATAAATCTTTGAGAGATTGATATGTATGTGTGTATATATTTATTTTCATTTAGCATCCACGTTCCATGCTGGCTTGGGTTAGACAGTTTGACAATATCTGACAGATCTGTAAACTGTTTTGTGTGCCAGTATCTACTTTGGCATGATTTCTACAGCTGGATGCCTTTCCTAATGCTAACCACTTAACATATACTGGGTGCTTTTTTCATGGCACCAGCACTACTTAGATAGCTATGCAGCTTACCAGATTAAAATCCGCATTGACCGAATGAAGTTTCAGTAGAGAGGGAGGCAGCTTTACACTATCAGATAAAGATTTAAGTGTGAGAGAAGGGATCAGAAGAGAACATGCTTCTTGCTGTAGAGGAGTTATATGGCTGTTTACATTGTAGAAGAAAGGGTGGAACAGGAAATAATAGTGGTGAGATGTCAGAGTGAACCCTCAACATATGAGTTAAGTAAAAGTGAGTGGGAGAACAGATTGTTTGGATGGATAGAGGATGGGAGAGTGAGAGAGGGTTAGAGATAGAAATGGGTGAGAGGGAGAATATAATGAAGACCAATTGTTACGGAATTAGTAGGGAAGGTAGGTAGCATTGATAGAAATTGGATAGGGCTGACAGATGCATGTAATGAATGATGGACAAGGGGTGGGAATGACCAATGATACATAAATGATAGGGAGAGATGATGAGTAGCAGTGCACAAAGGGAGAAATATAGTATAGCAGCAGTATAGTAATATACATATGGTACTCTCTTACAGTCTGAGAAAGCCAGTCCTGCAATTTCTTGCTGAACAATCTGCACAAATAATTTGTTTATAGTGATCAAATACATAAATTCATAAAGCTATGTTGTTAATGGCACTAGAGTTAATCCTGTACTCAAGATGCGCTATTAATGACCAAGTAAATTAATTTGGCATCCATAGCTTGTCAGCAAGATTGTTAAAAAATGCATAATTATGTAGCTTTAATACGTATCGAAAACACATGCACAAAACAGCTCCATCTTTATGCATAATGGATTCAAACTTATTGGGTGAGTGTATTCAAATAGTCCAGCAGTAAATAAATTTAAACTGTGTACTATGTGGCTTCACAATTGGAAAATTTTACTGTGTAAATATGAGGGTAAAAAATTAAAATAGTTTATTGCCAGTGGTTCGCATGTGTAATAAAAGTCATAAGACATAACGTATTTTTACATATAAGAGTGTATAAAAATTTACGCACAGAGAATAGACCCTTGACAGGACTTCTCACATGCTAAAAAGGGTAGTTAAACCCAAACCATGATAAAAGAATTTCGAAAGGTACGCTGTTAATGGCATTAGAGTGAACAAAATGAAAAAATATTAGTTAATTCTGTACTCAAGTTTTGCTATTAATGACCAAATAAATTAATTTGACATCTGTAGCTCATCAGCAGGATTACTAAAGAATGCATAATTATGTAGCTTTAATATATACTGAAAACACGTATACGAGACAACTCCATCTTTATACATTATGGATTCAAACTTAGTGCACATATGTATACATGTATGTGCGAGTGTATATATAATAGGTTCAGGCATAGCAAATGGTGGTTGTGTGGTTAAGAAATTTGGTCCCAACCACATAGATTCGAATTCAGTCCCTTGGGCAAGTGTTTGGCCAACCAAAGCCTTGTGAATAGATTTCATAGGCAGAAACTGAAAGAAGCTTGTCACGTGTGTGTATGTGTACATGTATGTGTGTGTGTGTGTGTGTGAAAGTCTGTGCTTGTGTCTTCTTGTCTTGACATAATATGACAGTTGTAAATGAGTGTCGCTGTCATACAAGTAGTTATTCATTTACAATGTTCTGCAAGAACATGTCTGGCCATGGGGAAATGTTATCTTGCTTGGAAACAGGCAAGTGACAAGAAGGACATCTAGCTGTAGAAAATCTGCTTCATTAAGCTCACTTTGACCCATGCAAGCATATAAAAATGGATGTTAAAATGATGGTAATAAAAAGGATATACACACAGACATGCACACCATGTCTTCTAGCTATATATAACATGTTGGTACAGATCAAACCCAGATTACACAATTGCTGGGGTTTTTTTCAATTTAGAATAAGTCTTATTAAATATTGTTAATTAATTTTGTGTTGTGTGTGTGTGTGTGTGTGTATGCACATTCTATTGAATAATAATTACCATCTCTGTTCTCTTTCAGGTGGAAGCTGTGTATAAAGGGTTTGCTTTTGACTTTGTTAAAGCCTTATTAATAAAATCTGAAATTTATAATAAAATAGAGATGTGTGAAACCCTACTCAAGCTGGAAGGATTGAATGACTTTGAAGGTAACTATATATTTTGTTTTAGTCTGTAGCCTGTATTTTTATGTTCATGGATGCACAGTTTGGATAAATATTGGTAAAAAGAAGATAGTACACTTGCTTTTAAAAATCTTCTAGATTCTAGGAGTGGAGCTAACTGGCCATATCAAGCCCAAATATTCTACCTGTTTTACATTCAAACTAGTCAGGTCCAGCCTGTCACACCTCTTCTACAATATCATTCTAAAAATGAACAATCACATCTTCAACTTACAATTAATTCAAAACGCTGTGAATGAATAAGTATTTTACAAAGTAATCTGAATGCTAAAGAGTTAAATTACACTGTGTAACAAAGTTTTTATTTATTTTGTCTGTGATCAATAAGTGATATTTCTTATTGGCTTCTATTTAGAAATCAAAACGAATGACTAATATTCCCTTCAAACTTTGCTTTTGTGACCTGAACATCAATTATTTACAATGGACGGATAGGTGTCCTCATCTTGTTTGTTGTTATCACAATGTCTCGGCTGATGTACTCTCCAGCCTCCATCAGGTGTTCTGGTGGAATTTTCAACCCAACCCTTTATTTGACTAATGGAGTACATTGTTCTCATTCCTAAGATATGTTACTAATTTTTTTTTTTTTTAAGTTTCAGCTTAGAGCTGTGGCCATGCTGATGCACCACCATGATTTTGTTGATATTATTTTATCAAGTCCCTGCCTGGGATTAAATTTAGATTGCCTGTGGGCATATAGTGTAGTGGATAAGAGCACAGGCTACTAACCCTTGGATTCTAAGTTTAATCCCAGGTAGGGACTTGAAAAATAATATCCACAGAAAAATAACATTAGCAACATACCTTAGGAATGAGAACAGTGCACCCCATTAGTCAATTAAAGGGATGGATTCAAAATTCCACGAGAACGCCTGATGAAGGTTGGAGAGTGCATCAGTTGAAATGTTGTGATAACAACAGACAAGATGAGGACACCTGTCTGTCCATTGTAAATAATGTACATAATTCCTCATCTCAAAAATATAGAATAATACTGAACATCAATGTTTTTAAACAGACCTATTTTCCATTACCTTTCAGACAGATTCAGTGCTGAAGCAGGAATATCATTATAGCAAATATTCTGCTCAATACCACAGATTTCCTTGTCAGTTGCTTGACTGTAACCACTTGAGCATGTCCCTTTATGGCTGAAATATGTGCATTTCTGATCATGAGCAGGAGTAGTGGAGGAACATCATAGCCATGTGTTGAGAGGGATTTTGGGGGGTTTGAATAAATATAACAAAAGCAAAGTTTGAAGGAGATATTAGCCATTTTTCATACTTTCTAGGGACAAGCAAATAGGAAATAACAGTTGTTATCCAAGAACAAAAATCCTGTTACATGGTGTTGTAGGTAAAATCCAATCCATCTGATAGTCAGTTTCTATCTATGCAATTTCACATACAAAGCTTCTTGAGTCAGTCCAAAGCTATGGTAAATGACTCTTGCTCGAGATACCATGGACCTCATTGATTGCACAGTGAACTTTTTTACCCATTCATCCAAGCTACACTCATTATTTATTGTTCAAACATCAGTGAAGCAAATTCAAGTAGCAGAAACTTGAAACAGGACTCAGATAAACTTTCTTCCTGAATACTTTAAAAATAAATCACCAAGGAAAAATTATTTAGGGATGCCATCTTTATTTAAAACCTATTTAGTATATTTTATATATCATAAGGTTTGTAAAATAATTATGTTGTGAAGAAAAAAGATTAAGAATGTGATACATCTATTTTTTTTTAGGTATGGGAGTTACCTAATATCATATATCTACTTAGAAATTCTCTCTTCGCTACTTTGGTAATTAGGGTGAATGTCTATACTTTACTGAGGAGGTCTAATAAGACGGAAGTATGTCTGGAGTTGTATCCCATTTGCTGAAGTGATTAAAATAATACTAGAAATTAAGCTATCTTTTCCTCACTGCATTAAATATGTTAATACCAACTTAAATAGTTAAAAAAAATCTTATTACAAGCTAAAAAGTAAATAAATATACAGTAAAAAAAAAAAAGACCTTTGTAGTCAAGGTATCTTTACAAAGCATATTTCATGCAGAAGATGGTTGCTTTGAAATTGACAATAAAACAGAACTTGGTTATTCAAAAAAAAAAACAAGTTATAATTTTTCAGTTTATGTTCCTTTGAACACTCATATAAAATATGCTAACAACACAGATGTAAGAAAAATTAATTGAAGTCAGGTCTTTTATATTTTATTTTCTGTTGGTGTCTGCTCTTCTGAATCTGTTGATTATATGCCACATGAAGCTAAACTAATCCAATTAAATTCTTTTCTTATCACCCACTCTGTTTTAACCCAACCCCACCCTCATGCTACGTACTATTTGTAATCTTCCTTCCTCAAAACTGGAACTCTTTGTTTTTATTTTGTTATTTTTTTAAAAACTGCAAACCTGCAAGAATTCATACTGATCTTATTGTATTTAGTATAATTTTTCCATTTTTCTTTCTTTTCCCTTTTCTAATTTTTTTGTTTTTTCATCTTGGTTATTTTATTTTCTGATGTTTCTTTTCATAGAGTTCAAAATAACCCGTCCAGAACCAAGATTCCAGGAATTTAATCAAAGAGCAATTGATTTGAAAAAGATCCTTAGTAAAATTCCTGACCAAATATATGACAGAAAACTATTCCTGGAAGCTATAAAGTAAGTTACTTTTTGAAAATCATCATCATCATCATCGTTGTCATTTAATGCCTGCTTTCCATGCTGGCATGGGTTGGACAGTTTGATTGGGGGCTGGCAAGACAGAAGGCTGCACTAGGCTTCGATCTGATCTGGCAAAGTTTCTACAGCTGGATATCCTTTCTAACGCCAACCACTCTGAGAGTGTAGTGGGTGCTGTTTACGTGCCACTGGCACAAGGGCCAGTCAGGCAGTACTGGCATCGACTATGCTTGAATGATGCATTTTACATGTCATTGGAATGGGAGCCAATCAGGCAGCACTGGCAACAACCACGCTCGAATGGTGCTTTTTACATGCCACCAGTACGGGATCAGTCAGCCGGCACTGGCATCGACCACGCTAGAATGTTGCTTTTTACATGCCACCAGCATGGGAGCCAGTCAGGAGGCACTGGTAACGACCATGCTTGAATGGTGCTTTTTATATGCCACCAGCACAGGATCAGTCAGGTGGCGCTGGTATTGGCTACGCTCGAATGGTGCTTTTTACATGCCACCAGCACAGGTGTCAATCAGGCGGTACTGTTATCAGTCATGACAATGACTTCATTTGGCTCAACAGGCCTTCACAAGTACAGTCGATTGCCCAGTGATTGAAGATTAAATGGGCCAGTTATGCTGCACTGGCATAAGCCATGGTTACGGTCTCATTTGGCTTACTGGGTCTTCTCAAGCACAGCATATCTCTGAAGGTCTCAGTCACTTGTCATTGCCTCCATGAGACCCAATGTTCGAAAGTCATGCTTCACCACCTCATCCCAGGTCTACCTCTTCCACAGATTCCCCCTACTACTAGGGTGTGACTCTTTTTCACACAGCTATCCTCATCCTTATGCAACACATGACCACATCATCACAATCATCTCTCTTACACACCACATCTGATGCTTCTTAGGCCCAACTTTTCTCTCAGAGTGCTGACACTCTGTCATGTATGCACACTGACATTACACATACTAGCGTCATTCTTTGCAAGCATACACATATCCTCAGCAGTCATGGCCCATGTTTCACTGCCGCGTAGTATGGCTCTTCGCACACATGCATCACACAGTTTACCTTTTACACTGAGCAAGAGGCCCTTTGTCACCAGCAGAGGTAGGAGTTCTAGCAGAACTTCCTTTCCACCTTACTTCTTGGATGCAGCACAAATCTACACATTTCCATCCAAGCATCTCAACAATCTCACCAGACCTACGTTTCAGTGTGCCAACTCTGAGGGTGTGGGGCCTGTGAGACCCTGGGATAGGAGACAGCAGCATCATGTATGTGAAAAGAATGCTTGCATTTGGCAGAACTCATAAACATACAATAGCCTTCAACCTGCATACCCTACACCATCATTTTATGCGCTACATAATCACTACATTACATAGGAGATGAACTCTAAGTAGGGTTGTGGGAACATTAAGCCTTTGGAGGTGTTCGTGGGAGAGATGTCCAATAGAGGTCAGAGGGTAGAGATTTCCAGTACATGTGGTGGGGGGTGGGAAGGGCAGGTGCACTGCGAAACAACAAAAACTCAGGCTGCTGGTGTGAGAAAATATTAATGATAATAATGAGATAGAATTGGGCATTTGAATTCTTGACTAGAGCTATAACCAACAGTTTTCGGTCAAACCAAACTGTGACAAAATTAGATAAATGAATGAATAAATTACAATAATAAATGAGCGTGAAAGAGAGGGAGAAGGGAGAAAGAGGGAGAGTTGGGTTGAGCGAAGGGATCTTAAGTTTTTTTCTCTAAACATACGGCATAGAAGATGAAACTGTGTTTACATACATAATGAAATGAAATAATTAAGTAATTATAATTTGTGCTGCAAAAGAGGTTTTAGATGTGTGCTAGGTTGGAAAACACAGTTGCTTATCTGAACATCTTCTGATTTCTATTCTGTGTGGCGAGGTATTAAAATATGAAGTAGAGGAATCTGAATGAGCTAGTTTATGTAGGTTAACAAATAATGATTCTTCTTGCATTACTTTATACTAATGAAACTTGTAAAAATCCCATAGATTTGCTCATGGATATAACTACATGAACACAACTTATTTATTAATACTGTTCCTTGTAAAAATATAATCCTTATCAGCTTACAAGGTCTGTTGATTAAACAAGTTCAATATTTACTTTCTTCATTAATGATTATCCTTTAAATTAAAGTACACATAGGAACATAATGGACACAACTGATTAAATTTTCCTCAGTAATAATATAAAAATATTATTTTCTTGTATTTCCTTTCACTTATTACGTCTATAATTTATTGCAATATTTCATTTAAATGAAGTGGCATTAAACATCATCATCATCATCATCATCATCTTTTAACGTCACTTTTCTCTAAGTTATAAGTTTCTTCTTTCAAATAAAATTTCTGGATTATGACCCGAAAGGTAGGAAGATACCGTTATATTAATTAATGTATAGATTATTATTTGAGATAGAAAACAAGCAGAATCATTACAATACTGGAAAAAATGCTTTGCAGTATTTATTCCAGTTGTTTATGTGCTGAGTTCAAATCTGCCAAGATAAAAGTGTAAACTTTTTTGTAAGTAAAAAGTTTCATTTTTCAAAAGGATTCTAGAGTATTACTCAAAATGTCAATAGAAAATAAAGAACTATTGGGATCTTTTTTAAAACGGGGGCCACATTTTTCATTAACGAAACACTTTGAAACTCGGAACACTGGTAGAATGTGTCATATAAAACATCTTTTTCTCTTAGTCTTCTTAAAAAAAAAAGAAATCCATAAATTATTCCATGTTAAAGTTGTCGTATTTCTGTAATTTCAACCAATCACTGACGTCCATTCAGCCGATATACATTAAGTGCCGACTACATAAACAAACGATTCTGAAACAATTAACCCTAACCCTAACCCTAACCCTAGGGTTAGGATTAGGGTTAAAGCAAATTTAAAATGAAAAAAGCAAATAAAACGAAGAATCGTTTGTTTATGTAGTCGGCACTTAATGTATATCGGCTGAATGGACGTCAGTGATTGGTTGAAATTATCGAAATAAGACAATTTTTTACATGAAATAAATTCGAATACAAAAATATTTTTCTGTTCTATAACACAAAATAGATAAGTATACGAAGTTTGAAAGTCTTTCGGTACCAAAAACACTACGTAAAACATTAATGAAAAATGTGGCCCTCGTTTTAAAAAAGATCCAACTATTGTATTAATATATAGATGTATTTTTGATAAATTAGGTTGTCTGTTATAACAAGTATTTAACTCTTTAAGCTGCATCACTTATTTCCCCTTACAACTCCATAAGCCTTGCAAATTTCTAAAACATTGAAAAATAAACACTTCTCAAAGCTTTGATTTTATTCAAAATTTCTATAAAACTTGCAGAATAGATGCTATTTAAATGCAAGAATTTTTTTTTTTTTTTAGAGAATATACTGTATAATATATAATGCAACACATGACAAAATATATTCTTAAGATTAACAGAAAATATGAATGCAATTATACATTAAGATATGAGAATCAAAAGAATTATTAAAACATTTACTTTTCATAAATATTGGAAAAATTACCCATGTGAAATTAAATGTGGTTGTAAGCAATCTATATACTTAAGGTTACCAAGGAAATTCTCTTAAATGGCTTGTGCTGCTTATTCTGTTTTGAACAATTTTTACGGACTTATGTTAAGTAAATATATAAACTAATAGCAAAGGGCATCTCAAGATTAGTTGTGCAAGTATGTTCCTTGCAACAACATTAATATTTCAAAATCTATTAATATCTTTATGTACTATATATGTCCTGAGAAAAAGTATTTTTCAGATATAGGTTGATCTCAGTATTCCTTAAAATTCTAAATATATAATATTAATGTTTGGAAGATAAATACAAGATTTTGTATGAAATTGGACATAAGCTCACTCGTCTTTTCTGTGGAAAACCCTTGCTATATAGTAACTAGTGAGTCACATGACTGAATTCATTCTTGAGATACCTCAAAAAATTCAGTTTCCATGTAATGTATCTAAAGTATATTAGTCTAGCTGCAACACTGCAAACTTCTAAAACTTTTGTTAGTTCTCTTTATTGCAGTCACTGCTTATTGCAGCAAGTGGCTTTTATCTAGCATTTCCTATTCATGACTTCATGGTCTTTGTTATTTGAGAGTTACTTGTCTTGGTCAGAGATACAACATAGTCAGTGACAGTTACAAGGTATGGACTGCTTGGTTATATGGTACTTTCATGCTCTTCATATATTTGAGCACATGCCAAATTTTTTTTGCAAACAACTTGCAGATGCAAATATTACCAGTTGGTGCTATACTTGCTCCATACCATTTCTTTGCCTAACAGTAGATCCTCTTCAAGTTTGTGTCATATGATTAAAATTATTTTCATTGTATTTCATTGTATTACTATGTTTTAGATACATCAACAGTAAGCAAGTGTTTGCTAGCAGAATTCCGTATTTGAACCACTGATTTTATTCAAAATATCTATAAAACTTCCAGAATAAATGCAACGTTCTAGATTAGGCACATACACTGAAATACTTACAAACTATTTTTTCCCCATATTTTACAATTCATGAAGTGACATATAATATCCTTATCTTTCAGTAAATATATTCATATTCCAATCTTTTTTCTCTTTTTTCCAGAGACATTGCTAATGCAATTCGTCTGTTGTTGGATTCAGTAAATCAAGTTACTGCCAATGAAGTACTGAGACCAGATGGAAAACAGGTATGTAGATATTAACATAAATAACATTACTGCACTATGTATAAAAGCATCCACAATGTAATAACAAACCTCAGCTTTACAACTACATGATAATGAGTTATCACCGTCTGAATGTCTTTTCTTCTTTTCTTCCCAGCTTTTTTCAGCTGATAGTCCAAATTTTTTAAATGTGATCTTATTCATTATGAGCTCTTTCAACATATAACTTATTGTAATATTTCATTTACATGAAGTAACATTAAACATATAAATATAAACTTTCACACACAGACACATATTTATATATTTATAACTGATAGCAACAGAAGCAGTATTATTACCAAAAGGCAATCTTTATGTCCATCTTAACTTAGGTGTTTAGAACACCGAATACTGCATTATAGGTAAATAATGCAGTACTTGGTGTTTTAACAAAATATGTTAAGTTGACATAAAGACATATATATATAATAATATTAGGGATAAAAATCCAAATTTACAGGTAAAAACCCAATTAAAATCAATTTATTAAAAATTAAAATTAAATTAAGTTTCACAGTATTAAATATATA
>NC_068983.1:146388794-146398787 GCF_001194135.2 Octopus bimaculoides | reverse complement strand
ATATTCAGTATGAGTAATGGGTAAATATTATTATAAGATCTGGTAATTAGTCATATATTAATATATTAATTAATATCGATTAATTATCAGGGGGCCAGCACATTTAAAGAATCAAAGAGATTCAGAAATATTATCTGCAATCTCAGGGGATTAAGGTACATTTTAAAAAATAACGTCGACCACTAACGTGGACAAATATATATATATATATATATGGGATGGGGAGTGTACCTTACCTTGATGTCATGTGATGGTTTGTAAATGAGCATCTTTATCATGCGAGCAATGTTGTTCATTACCAATCTTTCTTAAAAACATGTCTAGTGTTGGGGAACTATTACCTTTCTTGGAAACAGATGAGGATTGGTAACAGGAAGGACATCCACCCATAGAAAATATGCCTCAATGACATCAGTCTCTCAGATGAAGAGAAAAAAAATGGGAGAGAGAATGAATGTTTACTCTTTGTTATATAAATTATGCCTCACTCCTTCAATCAAATTTAATTATTATTTTATAAAATACAGTATTAATAAATGTTTTATATATCTTGGCAGACTCTTGCACATCGGAAGAAAGAATTTATCAAATATTCTAAACGCTTCAGCACAACTTTAAAAGATTACTTTAAGGAAAATGAGTAAGTCTATTTTTTTAATATTTGCTTAAATTGTTATTTCTTTAATTTAAAGTTTTGTCAGTGAGCCAAACATGCCAGATGGAAGACGGACATTAAAAGATGATGGTGACTTTACACATATATGTACATAGAGCAGAATTGAAGTAATATCTCTTTGGTGAGATACAGTAATAGGTATATACAATTAGTCCTCAAGATTGACTAGAAGCCTAAAACTCCAACTTGAACTGCAACTAAAAGCAAAGATGTTATAGCTACATAATGACAATTGGCTGTTGACAGTTTATCAATTGAGCATGTAAAAGCATTAAATAATAAAAGTATAAAAGGACAAAACAATTGATATCAGGTTTGATTATGGTATTTATATCTTTAAGACTGATATTACATGAATATAGATCCTAAGAAGGAAGGAGCTTTTATATATATATATATATATATATATATATATATATATATGAACCTCTGTTCATATGTATATTATATATATATATATATATGCGAGAGAGTTAAGGGTTGAGGGTGAACCTCTGTACCTGGCTTTCGTTGACATGGCGATAGCCTTTGACAGGGTCCCCCAATCCCTTATCCGGTGGTCAATGAGGAAGCTAGGGATAGATGAATGGTTAGTGAGAGCTGTGCAAGCCATGTACAGGAACGCTGTCAGTAAGGTGAGGGTTGGCAATGAGTACAGTGAAGAATTCCGAGTAGAGGTAGGAGTCCACCAAGGTTCAGTCCTCAGCCCCCTCCTATTTATCATAGTCATCCAGGCAATAACACAGGAATTCAAGACAGGATACCCCTGAGAGCTACTCTGTGCTAATGACCTTGCTCTAATTGTTGAGTCACTATCAGAACTAGAGAAGTTTCAGGTGTGGAAGCAACGAAGGGCCTTTAGAGTCAATCTAGCAAAAACCAAAGTCCTAATAAGCAGGAAGGCAGACAAACCACAAATCCCTTTAGGTAAATGGCGTTGCTCGATCTGTAGAAAAGGCATAGGTAGAAACTCTGTTAGATGTACCCAGTGTAAGCTATGGACACATAAGAAGTGCAGCAATATCAAAGGAAGGCTAACTAGGAAGTTAGTTTTTGTATGTGGTACATGTTGAGGAGCAATAAACATTGAAAATGTGCAGAGAACAACTTCTGCCACATTCCAGGGAGAAAAACTAGAAGTAGTTGATAGCTTTCATTACCTAGGTGACCAAGTCAGTAGTGGGGGTGGGTGCTCTGAAAGTGTAGCTGCTACAATAAGAATAACCTGGGCAAGATTCAGAGAGCTCCTACTTCTGCTGGTGACAAAGGGCCTCTCACTCAAAGTAAAAGGTAGACTGTATGACGCATGTGTACGATCAGCCATGCTACATGGCAGTGAAACATGGGCCATGACTGCTGAGAACATGCGTAAGCTTGCAAGGAATTAAGCCAGTTTGCTCTGCTGAATGTGTAATGTCAGTGTGAGAGAAAAGTTGGGCCTAAGAAGCATAAGATGTGGTGTGCAAGAGAGACAACTGCGCTGGTATGGTCCTGTGGTGAGAATGGATGAGGATAGCTGTGTGAAGAAGTGTCACACCATAGTGTTTTTATTATCTTTTGCACACTGCCTCCGATTTCTCTTATACCCAATTTTCCTTTCTCTCAGCTCATTTTTGCTCCATCATTCATGGATACTGACATTACAAATCCATCACACGTCCTTTACATTCAGTGCCCAGAGGCTATTACCAGCAGAGATAATAGCCCCTTGAACTTTTGTCCACCTAATTCTTACTCTATGTACTATACCTTTGGAGTACCTGCTCTCTATTACTAATTTAGTCACTCAACTAACAGAAACTGTGTAAATAACTAGTGTTACTTCACTAAATATTTTTTAGCATCTTAACTATACCTTGATGGTCCAAATGATTCTACACCTATCAGCTTTAATACTGGTTTCTTTCGTTGGGTTTACTTAAGATAATCTCTTTCTATCTCTCCTTCTCATTCTCTCTTAACATTTAAATGCCTCTTTTTTCTCAGTATCAACTGAGTACTTTTTATTGTGTCATCAACATTAGAGGGACAGACTTTTAGTACCAAGATGTTCCTCTACATTGCATCACTTTCCAGTTCATTTTGGCTGACATAGATATATTTTCCACCTCTCCTTTCCCGTCTGCGAAAGAGTCATGAACTTATAAAAATAAAATTACTTGAAACCAGAGACCTTGAACAGAGTGAATATCTCTACCACTTGGCTATTTCATCAATGAATATTTACTTACTGAGAGGAAGGTCTTTTTGAAACTTAGTAGAATGCATTAGGGAATTTCTAAAAAATATTACTAAAGACAATATAATTTTTGCGTTGACTTCCTGGCACTTGTGCTGGTGGTACGTGTAAAGGCATTCAAGCGAGATCATTGCCAGTGCTATTGGACTGGCTCCTGTGCAGGTGGCACGTAAAATACAGCATTTTGAGCGTGGCTGTTGCCAGTACCGCCTGACTGGCCTTCTTGCCGGTGGCATGTAAAAGCACCCACTACACTCTCGGAGTGGTTGGCATTAGGAAGGGCATCCAGCTGTAGAAACTCTGCCAAATCAGATTGGAGCCTGGGGTAGCCATCTGGTTCACCAGTCCTCAGTCAAATCGTCCAACTCATGCTAGCATGGAAAGCGGACGTTAAACAATGATGATGATGATGATAAGTAACTTAAAGTGTTTACAGTATTTCTTCCAGTTCTTTACAATCTGAGTTCAAACCTGGTCACAGTCAACTTTGCCTGCCATTCCTTTAGGGTCAAATTAAAGTACCAGACAAGTATTGAGGTCAGCGGTATCAATTAACTTTCTTCCTTTAAAATTGGTGGCATTATGTCTAAATCAGAAAGGGTTATTATTATTATTATTATTATTATTATTATTATTATTATTGGAGTGGTTGGCATTAGGAAGGGCATCCAGCTGTAGAAACTCTGCCAAATCAGATTGGAGCCTGGGGTAGCCATCTGGTTTCACCAGTCCTCAGTCAAATCGTCCAACCCATGCTAGCATGGAAAGCGGACGTTAAACGATGATGATGATGATGATGATGATGAGAGTTCTAGACAAAATGCTTTATGGTGCATATTCTAGCTCATTACATTTTGAGTTCAAACCCTACCATGATAAACTTTACCTTTTATTCCTCTGGAGTCAATAAAATAAAGTACCAGTTAAGTGCTGGAGGTGATTTAATTCATCAAACCACTCAAAATTTCTGGCAGAATCATTAGCACACCAGACAAAATGCTTAGCAGCATTTAGCCCATCTTTATGATCTGAGTTTAAATTCTCCAAGTTTGACTTGGCTTTTTCATCCTTTCAGTGTCAATGAAATATGTACCAAGTGAGTACTGGGGCTGATGTAATCAACTATATTCCTCCCACAAAATTTCAGGCCTTGTGCCTATAGTAGAAAGGATTATTATTATTATTATTATTATCATTATTATTATTCAAACACCTACTCCATTTATGTTTGTTCTATTAACACTTAACTTTTTTATTACACTCAAACCTGCCTAAACGTACTAATTTGGGTCCCTCTTTAGAGCCCTTAGTTTTTGATTGATTTTTCTATTTCATTAATTAATTTCATTGCTCTGTGTATGTATTCAGCAGTTTCACCAATTTGTAAATGTATCAAATCACTAATTCACAAATTTAACATCTTCATTCTTTTTTCCCAATAAGAACATATATCCACTTTTGCTCTCTCTCTCTCTCTCTTCTTGACCTACTTGCACTGACTGCTCTGCTCAATTTGAACACTTACCAGGTGACCTTCAGAACTATTGCCCCAGTACCACAATGCATGGCATGACTTTATATTTTAGACTCTTCATTATTATTTATAGTTGCCCACTGATTATTGATTTTTTTTTTAGTCCTCTTTTTTATTTTTATTATTTTGTTTAAAAAATATTTTTTGTTCTATTGTTATTTCTCTGTTTTAATTTTTGTCCTACCGTCTCCGTCCCTGCCTGTGAAATTCCCTGTCAACCCTTTCTATTATCCCCCTCATTGCCACTTTCACACCCCTCTTGACCACAATAGCTGACCCCTTTTAACCTTTTACTCGCCCCACTACTCGATAACTTCCTTACTCTTTCCTTGTACATCTGGCATCCATTATTCCTTCCTCACTCTCCTTTTTTTATATGTTTGTTTATGTGCATAGTTAATGTCCTCTATTCCTTTTATCTTGCCAGGGATTAGAATCATTAACACAAAATGCCTAATAGTATTTAGTTATGGCTCTTTACATTCTGATTTCAAATCCTGCCAGGTTTGACTTTTCCTTTAATCCTGCTGAGGTCAGTAAAATGAATAGCACTCAAGTCCTGGAATTGATGAAATCCACTTTCCTTCTCCCCAAAATTTTCTCGTGTTTTTCCTCATAGAATCATTGGAGTATTGGAAGAAATTTTTATCAGTATTTGCTCCAACTTTTTACATTCTGAGCTCAAGTGGTGGTGGTGTTGTCGTCATTACAATGCTGGACAAAAATGCTTAGTGACATGTCTTCTGGATCTTTATGTTTTAGTGACATTTCTTCTAGCTCTTTATACTGCCGAGGTTGACTTGGACTTTCATCCTTTTTGGGTTGATAAAATAAGTACCAGTCAAGTACCGTGGTTGATGTAATCATTTTTTTCCCTCCCCTCAGAATTGTCACCTTTGTGCCAAAATTAGAAAGAATTACTATTATTGTTATTACACAGTAACTAGACATAAGAGGAATTAGTTGCTGTGTGCAAGAGAGACTGTGCTGGTTTGGTCATGTGATCCAGATGGATGTCAACAGTTCTATTAAGAAGTGCTGATCTCTCAAAGTTGATGGAACACTTGGAAGTGGGAGACCTGGGAAGACATGAGATTAAGTACTGAAGAACGACCACAGGACGCTGAACCTTTCAGGTGTGATGACAAAGGGCTGAGATGCCTGGCGCCTTGCTATACTCAAGTAGACCCATACTCTACAGCAGATGTGGTAAGACCTGTCCCTCTTGTCCACTGGTGGGGAAAAGCACTCATGGCGATGCCACATAAAAACACCCATGCAATGTCATGTAAAAGCACACATGTGGCGTCACATGAAAGCACTCAGCATACTCTGTAAAGTGGTTGACATTAGGAAGGGCATCCAGCCATAGAAAATCATTCAAATCAGACTGAAGACTGGTGCAGCTCCCCTGCTTGTCAGAACAATAATAAGAGAAAAGTGTGAGAAAAATTATGCAGAGAGTATGTAGATAAAGTAAGCTGGTAGCAAGTGTTGTAGTGGGATGGCATTATTGCTATCAATGATTGTATAAATTTGAACCTGAGTTATGAGTTTCATAAGGTGTGGGATTGAAGAATAGTGGGTGAGGAGAGGGGCTTCAGAATGTTGTGTGTGTGCTCATGCACATGCACACTTGTGTTACAGAGGAATGGTGTGTGTGTGTGTTAGTACGAGTAGACATACCAGTAAGTGTGTATGCTGGTACACAGTGGGGAGATCCTATCTAGAGTAGGGTATAGATTACAAATGCCTTAAAGGTTTTTCAGATTTTATGATTGCAAGACAGATATCTTCTCCGATCATCTGTTGAGTAAAAGGTTCTCAACAAATTTCAACGAAGAGCATCCAGCTGTAGAAACTGCCAAATCAGATTGGAGCCTGGTGTAGCCATCTGGTTCACCAGTCCTCAGTCAACTCGTCCAACCCATGCTAGCATGGAAAGCGGACGTTAAATGATGATGATGATGATGATGATGTTAGAAGATTGTAGAGAAAAAAAAACATCATGTTACTGCATATTACTATTTCCTGCATTACCCCCTTCCCTACCACCTACTCATTTCTATCATTCTGTTTCCTCTCTTACACACATACTCATACTCCATCTCCCTTCAACCTATTACCCTGGTTTTCTCTCAGTTATCCCTCTCTCTTTTATTCACCTCCTTAGTCATCATGTTTGCAGTCAATAAATTGAAACAACATAGAGAGGACTCTTTCAACTTTTAGAGGACAAGACAACCTCTCTGATGTTGGTACTTTGATAAAAGGCATCTTTACACCCAGCAAAGTGGCTGGCAGATGAATAGAGATAATGTAGGATAGACAGGTTTCTTTAATCTTCCTAGGGACATGGCATCCTCTATAGTACTGGTACTTTAATAAAATGCACCCAGTACACTCTGTAAAGTGATCGGAATTAGATAGGGGTCCTGTCAGAGAAACCATGCCAGTATGAAAAGTGGATGTACGATGATGGCGACAATAAGAATCTAAAATAAAATGTAGTTGTGTTTATATATGCACTAGCCCCCCCCCCCCCACGCTGTCAAAAGTGACGGCTAATTGTAGTATTTGTTACTGAAAGAATGCTGGTTCACACATACAAACATTCACATACTTCCCTTGTACACACACACACACACACACACACACACATATACTCACACAGAGTTGAAACACTGTTTGATTTTTCTTTTCAGCATTGAATGTTCACCATCCCACTACCAGTTTGCCATCACTCCTTCCTTTCTTATTCATCCATCACCCCTTCCTTTCTCATTCATATGTTGTGACAAAGAAAAACATAAGAGTATTATTATAGTAGATATTGTTATCAATATTCTTAATGAACTTGTACATAGATCAAAAGTACATCTATATGGCCAAATATTGCAACTGAGTTGCAACCCACCTCATTACTTGACATGTCTTGTCTGCATATTTTTCAGCATTTCGTTATCAGCTCATCACCTGGCATGTTTCATTGCCTGTACATTATTACCTTCATGTCTTGTCTCCCCTGTGTTGTCCAGCAGGTTAGCACATTACCTGGCATGTTTCATTTCCTTTGCCTGCATGCCTTGTAACCAGCATATCACCTGGTTACTAAATCTTTACTCTATCAAAGGAGTCAGTAGCAAGCATAGAATGAGTATTGCCCAGGTAGCATTAATGATACATAAATATCCATAAATTAGCTCTACATAAGTCCAAGCAAGCTGGCACACAACAGTGTTTATGTTGAATATAATCAATATTGTGCAGGCACTTTGGATCGGACAACATGGACTCTCATGCTGACAGCATGTTGATCTATTGTCTCAGAGTTAACTTGTAATGTCAGATGATTGCAATAATTTACAGCTTTTTACTGTCAAGCTGATAACATGTTGCCATCATAAATACCTCAAATTTGCAAAAACAGTTCATGCTTCTTATTCCTAGCAACATTGCTATGGTAATGCTACAACTACCCCCAGCCTACATTATGTAATTTGTAAAATGTTTTTGGAGGAGTACTATTTCAGTCACATGGCCTCGTTTTACATTTTGGATGTGTGCGTGTCCTTCCCAAATGAGTGACACTGATACTCTGTTTATTTTGTATTTTGTGGATCTCACATGGGTGCCAGTTGTTTATTAAAGTTATTTCAAGTATTTCATCTGGATATATAATGCCATTCAGTTTGTGTCCTAGAAATGTTGATAGAAAAGAATAGATTTTAATGATTGCATCAATCACAGAGTTGATGTGAAATGATCTATCAGAGTAGAGGAGTTCTAAAATGGTAATAAAATTTAAAGAACATATCCTTACTGTCCAGTATTGTAATCATCTGAATCAAAGACAATCTATGCATTAGAATATAACTATGGTTGGTTGTCTCAAAGAAAATCTGTTTGATACTTATGAGCAGTTTGGAGAATATAACTCTCAGCAGATACCTCTGATATTCAAAAGACATCTGAGATTTTCTTGAAGATTAATGATTAATAACTACCATTCTCAAGGCATTTAGTTTAGTGTTCAAATAACCACATTTGTTTCACATCTAAATAAGTGATAGTAAATGTAGTGATCCATTGATTGGCCAACTGTATCTGCCTTTGAGCACACATGTTCACTGAGGCTATCATTCAGAAATGCATATAAGAAAAAAATTGCATTTTTGATGGCATATAAGAAGCAACTAGTCTTATATGTGAATTTGGACCTCCCATAAGCTTTAATTCACTTTAAAAATATTTTCCTGAATGTGCAATGCTGGAATTGGGGTGTGTTTAATATGCCCATGCATTTTTTATACAGCATATAAAAAATATTTATAGTTATGATGTATCAATTTCAACAGTTATAAAACTTATGCTAATTCCTTTGTTTCTTTTTTTTTCTTTCTTTCTTTTCCAGAAAACGAGATGTATTTTTGAGTGCTGCTTATCTTGTGGACCAAACAAATTTGATCATGAAAGCTGTGAAAGCAGTTTATTGATTTCAGCAGTTATTGTAGAGAAAAAAAAAGTATGAATGATAAAACAATTGGGACAGGAGACAATGGTGTCACTTCAGACAGCACACTAGCTAATTTTCACTCCACATATCTACTACTGGTATAAGTCTATTTTTTAAACATTGAGAAAATGCAAGATTCATCTACTACAGAAATAGGAATATTGTGTGTGTATTGGCGAGTGTTTGTGTTTACAAGCAAGCACATATATATATATATATATATATATATATATATATATATATGTGTGTGTGTGTGTATGTATATGTATAATTAATCAGCAGAAGTTACTGAGTAACTCAATAGCCATGAGTTTTGTATGTTGGAACTTATCAAACTGGTATCAAATTATGTGTATAGATCACTTATGATGATAATTATCAGTAATTATCATTTTAACCAGTGTATATAAATGTAAAAGCTGTAATTTGAAACCAATTTCATGGGTGCCAATGCACAAATCTCTCAACCTTTGAGTCATTCTAACTCCTACTGATTATTAATAATAGTAATAATAATAACAAGATATGTGTGGGAGTGGGGGTGCACAAAAAATATTTGTATTTTCATGTAAGGGTAGAAAGTGCTCAATACACACCTGTGTTAGAAGTGTGTGGAGTCTGTCTGTTGGTAAACTGAATTATTTCCTCATGCTCAAAGGTTATTTCAGATTGAAGATGAATGCAGCTGACTATACAAAAAGCTTTTAGATATGAAGAATGATTTAATTCACCAATACACAATTACGTGTGTGTGTGTGTGTGTATGCATATGAGTGTACATATGTATTTATATATACATGTTTACACTTATGTATGTATAAATATGTATATATATATATGTATCTATGTACATATATATATATACTTATATATATACATGTGTGTGTCTGTTATATGTGTAGGGGTGGGTGCATGCATCTAAGTGATTTTAACTAGTTTTTCTTCATTTCAATTTACTTTTTATTCTTTTCCTATTTGGTGGAGTGGTCTTTTTATCATATATATATATATATATATATATATATATA
>NC_068983.1:146372414-146388344 GCF_001194135.2 Octopus bimaculoides | reverse complement strand
AAAAGCTAAAAAAACTCTAATGCTGTAGCTAAACCACATAATTGTTTACATATGTACTGACTGTAATTGCCTGAAAACACCAGTCAAGAATTCCCTGTTCTGATCAGCCAGTTTCAGCCAATTCCGTAGCCACATCAGTGGAGACATATACAATTATGTGCTTATTTTCAGCATTAGACCTTTTTAGCTCTTATTTCTAGCAATGTAGGTGTTCTAACACCCTAGTCATATTTAGTGACAACTATAGTTTTCCTTTTTGGTAAAGCATTGCACGCAGCTGTCGATATTAATTTATACACGCACACACACGTTTTGTGTGTGTGTGTGTGTGTGTGTATGAGAAGTATGCCTTGCATACTTCTCATAAGGTGTTGTTAATTTATATTTTAAAATGCATTCTACATGCACTGTTGTTTAACTGTCAAACGGTGCTTAGAAAATTTTCACACACGTCACTTTTCCTAATGAAAACTTTGTTGTTTCTTTTCTGCTCCTACCATTAATTGCTCATTCTATCTTCCATGCATTATGATTAGGAAGAACTCTGTTTCCTTTCACATTTTAATCTTAATTCAAAAGCAATTATCAGTTATTTCTACCAAAGACTTTTGTTCTCCTAAGTATTTCCTGTTTTGTTTTGAAATATAATTCATGAAATTTTGCTAAATCTTACAATGTTGTTTTTTTTCATCTTCAATTATTTATTTGTTTAAAAAGTTGTTGCTCACCTCTCTCTCTTTCTCTCTCTCTCTCTCTCTCTCTCTCTCTCTCTCTCTCTCTCTCTCTCTCTCCAAATAAGGTTTACATTTTAGTATATATAATTTATTAGATTAATTAACTTCATTTTTTTAAAAAGTAATTTTCTCTTGAAACCTCAAATCAGAAAAATAATGGAAGGATACGAGATTGAAGTGTATGTGTGTGTGTGTGTGTGTGTGTGTGTGGCCTCTTAATGAGAAACATAAAAGAATCTGAAACTAGAAAGAAGAAAAAATATCTAAATAACAAAGAAAATAATTATATTCTGTACAACTATCCCTGATAAATTTTGATAAATATTCTTGATGTCACTAATTAACAATGAACAAAACATATTTTTTATCTTTAAATTGATATTATAAATTAATCTGCCATATCCTCTTCCCCATCTCCTGCTCTGAAGTATTCATTGTCCCAGTATGAGAAGTGTTTTTTTATTTAATTTTTTTTTCAGCTGTCTTATTCTGTTATAATAAATATTTCTACAAATTTTAATATTTTGCTGCTCTTTTCTCCATTTATTATTGTTTGTGTTTTTTTGTAAGATTGTATTTTTAGCTGTACTTTGAAAAATGTTAGAGAGGTGTAGATAACTACTTGAGAAATTTAACAAACAAAGGCAATGTTGATCTTACTCATTTAGTTTCCCTACAGTCAACAACATGCAAATCTCACATCCTCTAACAGCAAAAGCTGCATCCTAAGATCTGGTTTTTCTCTTTAAGGCTATAAAATACTTCATCTTCCAACTTTCACTAACTTCAAAACTGATATAAGATCCATAGTGGAACACTACTCCCTCAACTAACATGTGTTGCTGCTATACATTCGAACATCCTGGACTGCTTTTACAAAAAGGCCATCCAGCTGATTGGTTTGAAGCTATTCACCAACACATACCAACTTCTAACTCACAAACATGATGTTTCTTTACTCTGCATTTTCTGGTGATGCTATATGAACCTCTTTTCCTTGAACTGGTTTGTTTCATGCCATTTCTATCCATGTCCACATCCTTTAATTACCTTTACAATTTTTATCACCCACATTGTGTCCATCCTCCCAGGGAATATTTTTCCTGAATGCTACTTCAGGCCTGAGGTAGGGCTTGAACTGGAAGTTAATGAATCATCAATTAGCTTACACAGTTCTTCTGCAATTTACATATCATGGTACCTATTTAGTATTAAGTGAACAAGGCCAAAGAAAAATCTGTCTTGACCATGTTACGTTGTTTAATCCATCAGCTCTTCAGCCCAGTTGTCCAACTCTTGACCAATTGCAATCTTGTCACAATAACATTACACATGTCCAACAAAGTGTGAAAAGCTGTATTTTCATGCCAACCTTTCCTACCAAGAACATCTTTCTGGAATTCCCTCCCTACCCATGTTTTTCTTGTAATTCTAGAACATCAACCATATTGATGGTCTGCAAAAGCTTTGGTCATCCCCTTCCTCCAAATTAAACCACTAAATTGTTTTTCTGAATTTCTATATCCTGGTGCTTATCCTCATGTTTCACAGCATCACTCTCTGGATAAAACACTAGATTATCATAATTGGTTTTCCACTACCAGAAAAATTGAACTTGGAACTGTTTCAGCTAATAAATCACTTGCCAAATTGACAGTGTTGTCACTGTCTGGAGTGGCAGACTCCTTCTGTTTTGTTTTCTAACATAATCAGTAACTTTCCAGATTGATGGATTACCACTAAAGCTTACCTCATCATCATTTGATATCCACTCCTCAATTCAGCATATGCTGGACAGAAATTCTTGAGACAGTGTCTTATGGCCATCTGGCATTTTCTGATTATTATTTCTTATGTAACATAGAAATCTAGTTTACCTCTTCTAAAAACTGGGATGTGTTTTTATTTCATATATATTTTAAAATATCTGTTGGTGTGGTTATGTAGCTGAAAGGTTGTTTCCCCACCATGTGGTTCCTAGTTTGATCACATTGCCCATCATATTAGATGAATGCCTTCCTACCTTAATCTCAGTTCAATAAAAGCCTTGAGTGAAATTTGCTCAACAGAAAATATAAAAATTTATATGTATATTAGCGTGTATTAAACAAAATATCTTAAGGTACTGTTTTATTATGATCATTTCTATTTATTAAAAAGTTAACTTTCAATAAAATAAGCACTAAAGTACTGGAGTTGGTATAATCAACTAAATTCTTTGAATTCTTTCACATGCTAGGAAATGTCAACACTCCTGTCTTGCATAACTTTTAAAGGCCGTACAAAAGACAGCTACTGACTGGTCTGGAGGAGGAGACACTGCACCTCCATGAGACAAAAACCATTAAAGGAAAAAAATTATTGTAACCAGTAAAAATAATATATAAACATGTAGTGAATAAAAATGCTTTTATACTACTTAAAGGAGGGATTGTTTTCTTTAACCATAACACTACTTATAGGGTTTTATATATATATATATATATATATATATAAATGTAAGATCTAGAGATCGATGTGTAGGAAGTAAGTTCGTTTCGAGCAATCCATAGTAAATATAAAATAACAACTTTCAGGAACAATAGTGGTTTATTGAGCAAGGTTGTGGATTATTTTTCTTGTTCGAAGAATGATGAGCAAAAAAAGATTTTTTTTATATTCCACGGTAGGCGACCAGGGTTGCCGAGTGTGCAAAAGAGAATACAAGTTACGGAATGGAGAAGGAAAAATCCGGGCTACATGTTTCATACCGATTGGAACCTCAGAAGTAAAACCCAAGTGAGGTGTATACCACTGGCTACTCTTCAGGCCAAAGAAATCATGATTAGATTAATGGTTACCTTGTTGCAAGGAGGTACATGCTGATGCAAAGAAGATTCAATCAGAATGAGTAATCACACGTTCTGATTGAATCTCCTTTGCGACAATGTAACCTTTAATCTAATTAAGATATCTTTGGCCTGAAGAATAGCCAGCAGTATACACCTCACTTGGATTTTACCACTTCTGAGGTTCCACTCGCTATGAAACATGTAGCTTAGATTTTTCCTATTCCTCCCGTAACTCGTGTGTATATATATATATATATATATATATATATATATATATATATATATATATATGCCAACTGAACCGGTCGCCATGATTGCTAAATCCACACATTTTTTTTATTTTCTCTTATTCCTTTCTGTTGAAGAGCAAAGGCTCAAAACATAAAAGACTATCTCACTTTCCCAAGCATCAAGCTAATACACCTGCTTGTTGTTCATACACCTGTCTTCATCTTGTTTTTCTGCAAATTTCAACTATATATATATGAAAGTGAGAAAGTCTGTATATAAACATTTCTCCTTCAATTGAAATTTTTCTAAGATTTAAAACTTTCTGTTTATTATTAGATATTCAATAATCAACATTGTATTCCAAATTTTGTATTATTGAATGAGTTAACTGTCTTTGGAATGTGCACTGGCCAATAATCACAAGTAATATTCAAAGAAAATTTGGCATACTTATTTCCCACAGTTGGTTTTAGTTTATTATTTAGTACTGTGATCTGACATTGAAATATCTACAGTAATTATATACTTGTAATTATAACTTGTAAGAGCTGGTTGTGGAATTCAACAACTTATCCTCAACAAAAATACAAATTATAGCAAGTCAACAACTTGCACCTGGTGTAAATATAATCTGGACAAATGGAAGTGCTTTAATCAACTGAAAACTAACATTGGAAGAACTCAATTGTCATTCAATTAATATGATTGCAGCTTTTCCAATGACACAGTGTGTCACTGGCACAGATCCACAAACTATGGAATAGTTGTTGAGATAGCAGTTGATACAAAGCCCATTCACTTCTTACTAACTTAAAGATGTAGAGAAATGTTTTCAGCTTTGGTTGAACAAAATTTAAAGGAATCTGAAATGAATTTAAGTCCTTTCACCAGTTAACCATTTTATCACTTTTCTAACATTTCAAAGAAACAAATTTTCAAAAAATCATCTCATACTCTTCTGTGAGGAAAATGTTGCATTCAACAAGTTTATGTTGCTGAAAGTATCACAGGGATATTAAATTCCAGGTGATCCTGTCAGTTTTAGATTCTCTTCATTTAGCTCTAGATTGAGTTGATTAAAACATTCTAAGTATAACCCTCTCCATTTACATTATTCAATTTTTTTCTCTTAAGACAATGTGTGATATGAGGGAGATTTGACTTCTATTTCTAGCTACATTGTGTCATGTCACAATGTAAAGCCTTCCTTATTTGTTCATGATCTATGAGGTAATACACACTGAATATTCTTCTGCCTGCTACTTCATGTTATTTCATTCCTAAAGTAGAGCTTGAACTGCAAACTAATGAATCCCCAATTAATTACACAGTTCTTCTGCAATTTAGATATCAAAGTACCTATTTTAGTTTCAAATCAACTGTCCAACTTTTGACCAATTTAACCAACAGCAACTTGGTTGCAATAACATTAAACAAGACCAACAAAATATGAAAAATTATATTTTCATATTGAATTCTTTGAGATATTGACAACACTAACACAACTAGTACTTAGCAAATTAGGCAGGGAGAAGTTGTTTTTAGTACACTTTCTTATTCTGAAAGTGTCCTGTGACGAACATTACATTGATTTCCTATTTTAGTACATGATCAAAAACTTATGCAGGGAGCACATGATAGGTAATTCTCCTTTTCTGATTTTTTTTTTTTCATCCAGATATTTTGAACAGTTGCTTTTGATAATTTGACCTGATGAACTGTGCCATACTTTGTCATACATTGTTATACATTGATGTCATGTGCATGGCTTGTTTGTGTGTGTGTGTGGCAAAAATGTTATCCTTGAATAGTTTTTGAGTTATTTAGAGCAATGCTAAATATGTATTTTCATATCAGATTATTAAATACATTCATACCCTATAGTGGGCAATGTAATTTTTCTTGCATGTACATATGTCTATCATCATCATCACCGTCATCTTTTAGTGTCTTCTTTCCGTGTTGCCATGGGTTGAACAGTTTGATATTGAGATGGCTAGCAGGGAGCTGTCCAGACTCCAACTGTCTGTTATGGCATGGTTTCTACAGCTGGATGTCCTTTCTAACGCAAACCACTTAACAAAGTGTGCTGGGTGCTTTTTACATTCCACTGTCACGGGTGCATTTATGTAGCACCAGCTTGGATGTGTTAATGCAGCACCACAGCACCTAAAGGATAAGCCTGTATGTATGGAAGATAGCAATTTTACTTAGCTTGACATGTCTTATCAAGTACAGCAAATTGCACCATCTCATGGTCCATTGTCATTTCCTTGGTTGAACATACAAGAAATAGAACTCAAAGCACGACTATACATTATTTTTTAATCAGTAAAAAGGTTAAAAAAGTGACTCAAGGGCCAGGAATTTCATTCATACTACTTACCAAAGTGATAGGTGCTATGATGATACTTTTGGGATTCTGAACCACTTTTGTAACCTAATTAAAACGATAAAAACGTATACGTGTGTGTGTGTGCGTGGCTGGATGGATAAGAAGTTCACTTTGCATCCATGTGGTTCCAGGTTCAGTCCGACTGTGTAGCATCTTGAGAAAATGTCTTCTATTATAGCACCAGGTTAACCAAAGCCTTGTGTGTTGAGATAGTAGACGGAAACTGACATAAACACATTGTATATGTGTAGCTATATATATATATATATATATATATATACATATATATATATATATGTGTATGTGTGTGTGTGTGTGTGTGTATTATCCATGTATCTACTCTACAGCAAGACACCTATATCTGTCTCTTCTGTACTTTAAATCTCTTGATTGGCACAGTTTGTCTGAATGAACAAAAAAAAAAATTGCAATTGAGTGATTAACAGTGAGAAGGGTGTCCAGATGTAAACAGGTAATTGCTCCATCATGCTAGTACCGGAATATGAATAGAAAATTGCAAAAATAAACTGTCAGACAATTGACCTGAAAAGTTTACAGTTCATATTTTATCATAAGTTACTCTCAATTCTTGTTAACCCAAAACTCTTAAATGATAAACAGTCACTACTGTAAGCAGTCCGATACTGTTGTTGCTGAAGAGAAGAGCTTCTCTGCTGTTGCTAAACCTACTAGTAATACAAACCAAATCTTTAAAGTATGCTATCTTTAAATTAGCAGAATATTGTTGATAACGGTGGTGGTTAGGCCCAGGTCAACCCTGATTGAATAGACATGATAGGAGCCATCCAGTCTTTTTTTTTTTGTCTTGTGATTTAATATTATCTACTGTTGTTTTACCATTTTAACACTTTTGTTACCATATTTCTTTTAAAAGACATTAGCTTGATTACAATTAATTTTGAAAATAATGGAAAATTTAGTAAAAAAATAACTCATTACTGAGCTGAAGTTCTGAACATAAATTAACGTGAAATTTTGAAGGTTGGTTTTAATATAGATCATTTTAAAACTTTGAAGTAAGTGTCAGATCCAGGGGTGGTCTTGGACACACAGGTATCAGAAAGGTTAAGACGAAGTACAGGAAGGGATGACGTTATTCATAGACCAGAGAATTATCCTAAATTCTTGTAACAGTGTATTCCTCTAGAGATGCCCAGCAAAGGATGTACCTTGAACCACATTAGCTAATGTGTCTTTACTTTCTAAAACTGGTATTGTATGCTTTGAGAGAGATTTTGGATCAAAGCATCAATAATAATAGTCATAGTAGTAGTCAATGCCATCTTAAGGCATGAGCACACTGAGCAGTTGCCCTGGGGTCTCATGGGACTTAGGGCCCAATTCTGATCTATGTTCTCTGGTTTCCTGTTTATGAATAAATATTATAGAACCCAGTACATTGATTTGCCAGGGGTCCTTTAATGCTGGTAAGACAGTGCTAGTCATCGTTGTGTGGTAGTAGTAGTAGTAGTAGTATCTCAACTATCCGTTGTACCTGTTCACTTGACTATGTGAAAATAGAGAAAGAGTAACAGTTATTTGCATGCTATTCATGTCTCATTTATAAAACATGTTCTTTAAAACCTCCCTAAATTATTTCCCTTATAGATATCTTCTATTTCTTGAAGATCATTTATTTAAATACTTCCATTTTGAAGTTTTATTTTAAAAACATCAAACTCTGGAGTGACAGATTCCCTTCCTCCATTAATTTTCTTAGTTTGAAATAAGGTTCCCAGCTGGAATCTACTCTAAGGCCATATATATATATCATCATCATCATCATCGTTTAACGTCTGCTTTCCATGCTAGCATGGGTTGGACGATTTGACTGAGGACTGGTGCAACCGGATGGCTACACCAGGCTCCAATCTAATTTGGCAGAGTTTCTACAGCTGGATGCCCTTCCTAACGCCAACATCCAGAAATAAGACAACAGATGACAGTAGAGACTGAAACATAGTGTAAATATAAATATTGTTATTATACATTCTGAAGATATAGCAAACAGTCCAGAAAATTATTATCTTGTTTTATATTTCATTCGATTCATCTATTACCCAATGATCACATCAGCAACTTGATTTTTCTCAATGAGTGATCAGACCTACTGATTATTTGGATTGGACAATAAAACTGAACTCTACTTCCTGGCCTCACTCACATTGGAAACAAAATAAAAAAGTATTTATTACTTAACACTGCCACTCCTTGAACTCCTGTATAATAATTTCATTTACTAATAGTTGACATAAAAGGAAGAAGCTGTTCTCCAGTGACACACATTGTTGGAACACATTTAGACTAAATATGCAAATTATTTGTTTGTAAATAAAGAAATTAATTAAATCCAAGTGTTTATACTTTTGTTTCTGAGAACTAATATATCTATTTCACCATCTTCATTTGGTGTTTATCTTAACATGCATGACCTGTTTTAAATTAAATAGCCTACCAGTGAATGAGAATTTCTGTAGCATCAAGAAAATAGATATAAATATTTAACCTTTATTTTTATATCAGTGAACAAACACTAAAAATGCATGTATCAGACAACAAAAGTGGAAGCTTAAAGGTTAAATCTTTCATTGTTACTTGTTGACATGTAATCTAAGTTATCTATTTTTATAGAAGTTATACAATAGACTAGGTAGCTTTGGAAATATGTGTAATATCTTTCCATAGAGAAATAAAACATTTGTGACATTTAGCTTTTAACTTATTGTTCAAGTGATTGACAAAATCTTTCTATTGGATTTTTCAAATCAAAACTTTAGTAGTTTGAGAAAGAGCAAGATGGGTATATGATGCTGTGTTTCAAGATGAAACTTAAGTTAATACTTTTAGAAATGCGAGCATACCTGTGTAGTTGAGTATGCTTCACATTGAATTGACTGCACAAACCATTTCACTGCAGAGGCACTTTGGAAAAGTATTTGTTTCCTTCTGTAAACCCAGGTTGGGTTTGTAAGCTGAATTTGGTAGACAGGTAACTATGTAAGAACCTATATATACAGGGTGCAGTGAATAAACTGTCATCTAAATCATACAAAAATGAAAATAACACTGACATCTCATTTTAACAGATATATTAACCAAAATTACATTAAAAAATATTGAAATACTAAAGAGTAAATTTATTCTGTAAAATCGTCATTGGCTTCAACCTCCAGATGACTTTGGAATCTTCTGCAACTCTTCTGGACGGTTTCCTGTTGGTGAATGCTGCTATAATCCTTGCCTTCAGTTCATCTTTGGTGTTACAAGGAATTCTGTTGGTCTCTCGCTGAACTGCGACCCACACATAATAATCAAGGGGGTTTCAGTCTGGGGAGTTAGGTGGCCAGATGTTAGGGTTGATGTGGTTGTAGAAATTGTCTGACAGCCATGACTGGGTTCTCCTGCTTGTGTGGCATGGTGCAGAGTCCTGTTGTCAGACATAGGGTCTTCCAGCAGCCATCCTTTTGACTCAGGGCAGCACTACTTCCTCCAAGCACTTGATGTAGGCTTCCGTGTTGAGTCTGAGGCCATGTGGGAAGATGAATAGAGGTATAACATCACCATCACTAGTGATCACTCCAAACACCATGATGCTGACTGGTTGTTTGATTTTTATCCTTCTCGGCACATATTTTGGGGACATAGCAAGCCAACAGTTGTTCTGTGCATTCACCCTCTGATCTTGGCAGAAATTTTTCATGTCTGAGAAAAACCAAAGCATGTTTGATTGGAGGGGATGCTTAAGTTTGTTCAAAAGCTTCATAGAGCAGTCTTTCCTCTTGTCCTTGATGGTTTGAGATAAAAATTAGCCCTTTCTCATCTTGTATGAGGAATACCGAATGTTTTCACACACTACCTGCCTGACACTCAGACACTCCCATGTCCTTGGCGATGGACCTGATTGACTTGGAGGGTTCATTGTCAATCATGGTCTGAATCTCACCAATAAATTCAGGAGCTCTTTTCTTATCAGAACATTCAGAGTTTTCCAAGCTGCCATACCTTTGTAATCACCATTAGACTAAGCCAACTCTTTTCAAATCCTCTACACCCAAACACTCTGAAATGTTTGTATTGGAGCTTTCGGCACAAATGCCAAGCAGTACAGCAAGTTCTTTCCAAATTTCTGGCAGAGTGAATTGTGTCATGGTGCTGTTTTTCTCACAAACAGTGCCCAGCTGACCTTACTATACTGTGTAGTCAACAAAATCAAAAACAAACAATGTGCATGTGCAAAATCAAAAATATAAAATGGTAACAATTTAGCCATTGCACTTTGTATATATATAAAATGAGAAATAAGGAAAGCTTCTAACAATGCAGAAAGTTTAAAAAAGACTTTATATTTCAGATGCAAAGGTCACATTCAAAGAAAGGTGTGTCTACATAGATCCTGCCATTTTGGATATCCAAAATGGTAGCATTCATGTACACACACCTTTCTTTGACTGTATCTTTCTAAAGATAGGCCTTTGCACCTGAAGTATAAAGGTTTTTAAAACTTTCTACATTGTTAGAAACTTTACTCATTTCTTAATTCATTTATTATTCTACTCCTGTACTACAATGTTTCAAGTGAACTGCAATGCTCTCCACACACACACACTGACTCAACTGCAGTTCAAACCAGAATTTTAGCAACATACCAATTTGAGTGCTCAAAGTGCATACCTATTAGTTTGAATCACCTTGATGAAAATTTCTCTACACTCTCGGAGTGGTTGGCATTAGGAAGGTCATCCAGCTGTAGAAACTCTGCCAGATCAGATTGGAGCCTGGTGCAACCATCCGGTTCACCAGTCCTCAGTCAAATCATCCAACCCATACTAGCATGGAAAGTGGACATTAAACGATGATGATGATGATACACACACACATATATATATATATATATATATATATATATATATATATACATATATATACATAAATAAGATAAGATGGCTGAATCATTGAGTTCAAATTCTGTTGAAGTTGACTTTGCCTTTCATCCTTTCAGAGTCAATAAAATAATCACCAGTTGATCACTGGGGTCAATGTAATTAACTATTCCACACCTCACAATTGCTGTCTTTGAGACAAAATAAGAAATGAATATACACAAACACACACTAATGTGTGTATGTGTGAGCTTGATGATCCTGATCATTGATCTAGGATTCCTCTGCTCAGCATAAATGTAAGAAGCACCATTGGCGCAGTTGAGCACTTCCACTACTTCTTCACAATCCACCTTACTGCAGTTCCATGACTTCATCATATCCCTAGAAGGGTGGCTGAATAGGTGCTATACCTTGCGAAAGGGCAACTGCTAACTATGCAAGGCATGGTTGTCACTCTCTGAGGTATTTTCAAAATATCCACACAGCCATAACACTCCAATACCATTATAAAACTTCTTATAATACACAAAGTGTCCACTTACATTCTCAGGAAGTTTACATCAGTTGGTTTATTCTATATTGACTAATAAATGGTATCAAATGTATTTCACATATGCTTCTGGGACAATCAAAACTTAAAGCAGAAAGAATTTCCTTTGGGAATGCACACAAAATTTGTAATCTAGCCTCTTCCAAATATATCACCCAAGGATATACCACTCTTTCTATTCACAAAAAGAATAAAGTCTTGAAAGATTGAAATGATTCCTCACAAGAGCTTCACAAGACTTTTATGAATCCAATGACATATTCTACAGACAGATATCAAAAAAACAAAAGTACTCATTTGTTAGCCCCAATCACTTGGTTGTAGTTAGTTAACATCTTTTATTTCACATTTCCACACTACTTTCTCATTCCTTAGTTTCTTTCAAGCCTTTTAGTTCCTCATAGTTCATGTGGCTAGATCAATCTTAAATTATCCTACTGAGAGAAGGGAAGATTGTACGATGCATGTGTACAAACTACAATGTTGCATGGTAGTGAGATGTGAACCCTGAATGTGGAGGACATGCAAAAGCTGGAGCGGAACAAAGCTAGTATGTTCTACTAGATGTGCGATGTCAGTGTGCATGTGTGACAGAGCATTAATGTATTGAGAAAGAATTTGGGCATAACAGGACTTATATACAGTCATATACAATGTGTAAGAGAGGAAACCATGCTGATTTGGTCGTGTGATGCAAATGGATGAGAACAGTTGCATAAAGTGCTGATCACTTAAAGTGGAGAGAGGTTGTGGAAGAGGGAGACCCAGGAAGACATGGGATGAAGTATTGAAAGCAAATCTCAAAATGCTGAACCTTGCAAAGGAGATGACACAGGACTGAGATATGTGGCACATTGCTGTACTCGAGAAGACCCACCTATCACAACAAAATTGAGATCCTAAAACCAAAGTGCCATGTAAAAAGCTTTGTGCAGATGCTGGTGTCACATAAGAAGCATTGGTGCTGATGCCACGTTAAAAGCACTGACAATGGTGACACATAAAAAGCAACCAGAACAGTCTGTAAAATGGTTGGCTTTAAGAAGGGCATCCAGCCGTAGAAACCAAGCCAAAACAGACCATGATGCAACCCCTGACCTTATAAAAGTTTCTGTTAAGCTGTGTTGCCTGTGCCAGAATGGAAAAAGGATGTCAAATGTTAATGATGATTATGATGTTAATGGTGGTGGTGGTGGTGGTGGTGGTGATGATGATGATGAGGAGGAGGAGGATACTTTACACAAACTATCTCTACTGGTAATACACCCCATACTGGCAAGTACTGCATGCCTACTGCTAGCAGTACTTCAAAAGCTAATATAGAGTAAATAGTGATTGTGATATTCACACCTTTCTTAAGTGATATTAGAAGTTTTCAAATACTTCCTCATGATCTTTTTCTATTTTTGTTTCCTCTTCACATGTTATGGTTGCTATCTATTCACCATTAATTCTGCTTGCTCATGCTGTGACACAACATTCTCGAATGTTTGTAAAGTAGGATCAGTGAGACTTGGCATATTTGAAACCAGCAAGTTTTTTTTGTTTTGTTTTGGTTTTTTCAATGTCTGAAATGTGCAGCTTTGCCTATAGCTTCACACAAACAATATACATATACTCTCTCTCTCTCTCTCTCTCTCTCTCTCTCTCTCTCCCCTCCCTCCCTTCGCTCTCTCTCTCTCCCCCTCCCTTCTCTCTCTCTCTCTCTTTCTCTCTCTCTCTCTAACACTGCCACCCATTCACTGAATGTGTCATGGCAGAGATGGGATGGAACACATGGAAGCAGGAGACTCAGGAATACATAGGACAAAGTACTGAACGGCATCATCAGGATGCTGAACCTTTCAAACAAGATGACAACGCACCGAGATGTCTGATGCCTTGTTGTACTCAAGAAGACCTATACTCCACAGCAGGTTAAGCTCACTGCCCTTGGTGAAAAAGATTGACCTTCAACAGTCTTGTGCTGGTGCCACATAAAAAGCAACCCATGCCAGTGCCATGTAAAAGCACCCAGTACACTATGTAAAGTGGTTGGTGTTAGGAAAGGCATCCAACAGTAGAAACCATGCCAAATCAGACTGGAGCCTGGTGCAGCTCTCCAGCTTACCAGTTCTGGTTAAACCGCACAACCCATGCTAATATGGACATTAAACGATGATGATGATGATGGCGAAATCATCATCATCATCATCATCATCATCATCATCATTTAGCGCCCATTGTCCATGCTGGCAGGCTGGCACACTTGAAGGCTGCACCAGACTCCAGTCTCATTTGAAATGGTTTCTATGGCTGGATGCCCTTCCTAACACCAACCACTCCAAGGGTGTAATGGATGCTTTTATGTGCCACTGACATGGATGCCATTTGCGTGACACTGGTATCTGCCATGACTGCAATTTTACTTGGTTTGAGGGGGTCTTCTTTGCAAGCACAATATACTGCCAAAGGTCTCAGTCAATGCCTCCATGAGGCCCAAAACTCGAAAGGCGCTCAGCCACTTTGCCTCCATGAGGCCCAACGCTTGAAAGGTGCTTTTTACATGCCACTGACATGGGTGCCAGTTATGTGATGCCAGCATCAGCCATGACTACTATTTCACTTGGCTTAATGGGTCTTCTCAAGCACAGCAGATCGCCAAAGGTCTCGGTCACTAGTCATTGCCTCTGTGAGGCTCAAAGTTCAAAGATCATGCTTCACACCTCATCCCATGTCTTCCATAGTCTACCTCTATCTCATATTCCCTCCACAGTTAGAGATTGGTGCTTCTTTACACAGCTGTCCTTGTCCATATGCATTGCATGACCATACCAGCAGTCATCTCTCTTGCACACCACATCTGATGCCAGTGATGCCCAACTTTTCTCTCAAGAAGATTACACTCTGTTGAACATGCACACTGATATTGCACATCCAGCAAGGCATACTGGCTTCATTTCTATGCATGTCCTCAGCTGTCACAGCCCATATTTCACTGCCATGTAGCATAGCTGTTCACACACAGGCATCATACAATCTGTCTTTCATACTGAGAGAGAGGCCCTTTGTTGCCAGTAGAAGCAGGAGCTCTCTGAACTTCTATCTAATCTTATTCTCACAGCTACACTTTTGGAGCATCCACCTCTGCTACTAACTTGGTCACCTAGATAATAGAAGCTATCTAGTATCTCTCGCTTAAACCCCTGGCTGTTGATGAAGTCTATTTTCTGTACACTTTTGGTGTTTATTGTACCTGTGCATCTTCCACACACAAAAGCTATTTTCCCTGTTAACCTTCCTCTGATATTGAGGCACCTCTTCTGTGTCCCAAGCTTACACTGGGTACGTCTTATGGAGTTTCTACCTATGTCTTTTCTACAGATCAAATAGGGCCATCTACTTGAAGGGATTTGCGATCTGTCTGCCTTCCTACTTACTAAAAATTTGGGTTTTGCTAGGTTAACTCTAAGGCTCTTTGATTCTAGACCTTGCTTCCATACCGGGAACTTCTTCTCTAGTTCTGATAGTGATTCAGCTATAAAAACAAGGTTATCAACATAGAGGAGCTCCCAGGAGCAGCCTGTCTCAAATTCCTCTGTTATTGCCTGGAGGACTATGATGAACAAGAGGGTGCTGAGGACCAACCCTTGGTGAACCCCTACTTCTACCCAGAATTCTTTGCTGAACCCATCACCAACCTTCACCTTACTGGTAGTGTCCCTGTACATGACTTGTACAGCTCTCACCAACAACTCATTTATCCCTAGTTTCTGCATTGACCACCAGATAAGGGATATTGTGCTATCAAAGGCTTTCTCCAAGTCAACAGAATCCAAGTACAGAGGTTTATTTTGGGTATGTATTTCTCTTGCAACTGCCTTACCAGAAATATAGCATCAGTGGTGCTTCTCTCTGGCACAAAACTAAACTGCATCTCATCTAAACTAACTCTCTCCCTTATTAGTTGAGTCATGGCCCACTCCATAACTTTCATCACCTGATCCAACAATTTGATACCTCTATAATTATTTCTATCTAGACCATCACCTTTACCTTTGTAGCAGTTGACTATGGTACTGCTACACCAGTCATTGGGTATGACTCCTTCATGAACCACCTTGTAGTGAAACTACCTCCCGCCATTAGATACAAAACTGCTATCGCCATTCTTCTCATTTAAATATAAACAAACGCGAACGTAGGGGAAAACACCAGCCTTGTCATCACGTGACTGATTATTATTTGAAGCAGCAAATTCTTCGAACCTTTCCCGCCAGAACGCAAACTGACCAATCACGGCCCC
>NC_068983.1:146370951-146371804 GCF_001194135.2 Octopus bimaculoides | reverse complement strand
GTGTACCCAAGAACTGGTATAATTGCTCACGTGTTATTGACTCTTTCTCTGCTGTAATATTTCACATACACACACATGTATCACTCACATACATACTTTTCTTTGTATGACAGCCTGTCTTTGATTATGTTCTTATATGTCGCATTCACACTCACACACAGACATACATCTTTAACGCCATAATAAATATCTCTGTTATTCATCTAATACGGTTGTGGTCTTTCATTACTGGTCACATATGTTATCGTCGTATAACATATCAAGTATATCATCAATTGATATATATGTTTGTGTGTTCGACCGTGTGACACGTTTAAATAAAAGGAGTCCTCTGTTCTTCCATTCGTCACCATTTCTCCTTTGAGTTCGCACGGTCGTTCCTTACAACCTGATTTATAATATAGGTGACTGGACCATAATCCACACCGCCAAATATTTTAAGCATCTCAGCAGTAATTCATGATGGGCTGGGGGCTTTCCCTGTCTTCATATCCTTAATTGCTTTATCTACCAAGGTACTGTCAATTTGGCAGGCTCTCCTCCTCCCATTCATTCTCCACCTTCAGCAGTCTTTCACAATGGCATTTCCAAGCCTCTTTCTTTGCAAAATCATTAAATGCAAGAGTACCATCATCCATGCAGACATGTTTCTTTCCTATGACATCACAATTTTCTCTCACACACTGTCTTGCAATCCGAAACACTTCAATTCTTGATCCTCATGACACTGAACATAGGCAAACTTCTTTTCTGCTTCTCCCTTGGCTAGAAATACTTCTCTCCTAGCTTCTCTTCTGGCTGTCTGTTACAGTTCCGTGCTACCCATATATATATATATATATATATATATATA
>NC_068983.1:146367895-146370362 GCF_001194135.2 Octopus bimaculoides | reverse complement strand
CCTACTTCTGTGCAATACATTTTCTTCCTTATCAAAACAAATAAAAATAATTTCTATTTTCCTAAATTGATTGTATTAATGTGTTTATGTACATTGGTACAGTTGATACACATGTTTACATAATCATAGTGTTTCAATATCAGTTGCAGCTTTTATCCCACTTTCCTCATCTAGGATGCAAATTACCCTCTGTTTAATTCATTATTGTCCTTCCCCTCCAAATTTCACTCTGACTCTGGTCACTGACCTTCTATCAATGTGCCTTTCACTTGGTTATCTCCCCTGTCTTTACCATACTCTCCCATCTCTTTTTTTTGTGTGTGTGTGTGTGTGGATATATCTCTATGTTAACGTAAACATTTTTTGAATAATTCTGTCAGTCACATATCCAAACTGGTATATAATTTTAACTTGAATCATAGATTTATATAGGAATATAAAACCAATGTCATTTCTGAGATTTAAACTTACTTGATTTTGCATCTAAAGCAGTCTATCATATTTCTCATTGGTGCTCTCATGTACAATAGTCATAATGCTAAATATGTAGATTTAATAATCATGCATTTTATCTTGCTCTGATCTTTGTTAAAGACTCTATTTATTGAAAAATAACTATGAGCTTAATGGCCTGGAATATTGACCACATTAGTCATAAATCCATACCTTATGTCAACCACTGTGTTGTGCTCCTAGTTAAAGCAACATTTATTTGTTACTCTTGGTATGATAATAAGTAGCATTTGTACTGAATACTTAAGGTATTAGTGCTGAAGTGCAGAGTTAAGCTTTGAGCTGGCTGGGTTTATAACTCAGCTTTGCTGTTTGGAACTATTTCACTTCATTTTTAGCATTAGCCCGTTTAGCATTTAAACCAGCCATATCTGGCCCAAGTGGAGGTGCAATGGCCCAGTGGTTAGGGCAGCGGACTCGCGGTCATAGGATCGCGGTTTCGATTCCCAGACCAGGCGTTGTGAGTGTTTATTGAGCGAAAATACCTAAAGTCCCACAAGGCTCCGGCAGGGGATGGTAGCAAACCCTGCTGTACTCTTTCACCACAACTTTCTCTCACTCTTACTTCCTGTTTCTGTTGTACCTGTAATTAAAAGGGTCAGCCTTGTCACACTGTGTCACGCTGAATCCCCCCGAGAACTACGTTAAGGGTACACGTGTCTGTGGAGTGCTCAGCCACTTGCACGTTAATTTCAGGAGCAGGCTGTTCCGTTGATCAGATCAACTGGAACCCTTGACGTCGTAAGTGATGGAGAGCCAACAACATCTAGCCCAAATATTCTACCTGTTTTATGTTTAAACTGACCTGATCCTGCTTCTCACTCATATCCTGATTTGTCATTCTGAAAATAAACAATCACATCATCGAAATTGCTAAGCTAAAAGATAATGCATAATTAATTCAAAACGATATGAATAGATAAGCATTACATTTGACAGAGTAATCTGAGTGCTAAAGGATTATTGCATTTAACAAAGCATGAACATCACAACTTCCAACTTAAAACAAATCATGAATTTTATAGAGCAGAGATAAGCTTCAATCAGCAAAGCTTAATATTTATTATCAGTTAAAGCTATTTCTCATTTTCTCATTGTTGACATGATTTGAACTTGTCTATTATATGGCGTATTACAACTTGTCTTCATCTGTAACCATGCATTGTGTGAGAGTCTTTGTGGACAGTTGACCTGCTGGAAACATCGACCAAATCTTTCTTGAATCATACCTTATCATCTAATGTAGTCCTACATGATCAACTAATAGATACATTTTGTGTCAAAATATAAATATGGGATGGTCAAAGCTGGACTTCCTTTGATTGAACGTCTACTCAGTCAGAGCTGATTTGGCAGTATTCTACCTATTTCCCAGGCAGTATACTTATTCTCCTAATACTCATCTTCAATATCTCATATTAATACCAATACAGTCATCTCTCCAGTTATGTCGACTCTTATCTTTAATGCTCAGTCACTCTCTCAGCCTATGTGTGTCATTTATATATGTCAATAAATACATTCAATGAATCATATTCAATACATTTCTCTTCTACTTTCATAGAACTTCTTCATTCAATGCCCACACCTCATTATCATGCTTCATCACACTCACTATTACTGCTTCACTTTTTTTGTATGAAAATAAAATTTGTTGCCATTGTTATAAAGTGAGTTGAAATCAAGGTAGAGTACATTTGGTTGTTATTGTTGGGATCTTTTTTAAAACGGGGGCCACATTTTTCATTAACGAAACACTTTGAAACTTGGAACACTGGTAGAATGTGTCATATAAAACATCTTTTTCTCTTAGTCTTCTTAAAAAAAAAAGAAATCCATAAATTATTCCATGTTAAAGTTGTCGTATTTCTGTAATTTCAACCAATCACTGACGTCCATTCAGCCGATATACATTAAGTGCCGACTACATAAACAAACGATTCTGAAACAATTA
>NC_068983.1:146337466-146367788 GCF_001194135.2 Octopus bimaculoides | reverse complement strand
AAACAATTAACCCTAACCCTAACCCTAACTCTAACCCTAACCCTAACCCTAGGGTTAGGGTTAGGGTTAGGGTTAGGGTTAAAGCAAATTTAAAATGAAAAAAGCAAATAAAACGAAGGTATGGAGATTAAATACGCTTTACATCGCTTAATCAGCCAAAGGAGTAAATCTAAACAACTGAATACTTGTCAGTGATTGGTTGAAATTATCGAAATAAGACAATTTTTTACATGAAATAAATTCGAATACAAAAATATTTTTCTGTTCTATAACACAAAATAGATAAGTATACGAAGTTTGAAAGTCTTTCGCTACCAAAAACACTACGTAAAACATTAATGAAAAATGTGGCCCCCGTTTTAAAAAAGATCCCTGTTTTTCTAAGTATAGTGTACCTAAGACTACATTAACCAGTATGTATTTTCATTTTAAAAATAGTATGAGGATTATTTGGTTGTTATTTCCAGTAGGTAGAGTCATTCTACAGAGCAGCCACAGGCAACTTTTTTGAGAAGTGGGCTACATGAGTCTTGGCTTATCATCAGATGAGCTACTCTATTAAAAATATTCAAGGTAATTTTTTAGTGGCATACCATTCAGAAAGTCCTACAGGCTGCATCTTGCCCATGTCTGATATAGAGACTTCCTTATTGGTTAATAGTTTTCTTGCTCACTCAATGGAGAAAGGGTAAAACACTGCCAAGCAGTGTTTCAAAGCCCCTTTGTTGCCAATAAAAGTAATAACTTCTTGAACTTCTTTCCTTTCTTTCTTGCTCAAACTACATATAGTCAATACAACCCCATCTGTCTCTAATTATGTAACCTAAATGACCAAATTTATCTGTTACTCCAGTGAACAATCAGAATATTTCATGAATATTCAAATATATTTTGTGCACTCCTGCTCTATTACCTCCTCAAATTTGAACTCTTTATTCCCTATCAATTCCCCAGAGACCCCCAGTATCTTTTGTGCTCTCATTTGCACTGAGTACACTCATTGATTAGCAAGTACTTTATTGCTTCTTTCTTACATATTGAGCTTAATTACTACTTCCATGTATATTGGAAATAGTATACACACACAAGACACATACTTAAGACAGAATGAGAAAAAATAAGTAAATAAATTAACAAATAAAAAAACAAAAAATAAGTAAAAGACATGGGTACAAACAGTGTAGTAAGCAAACCCAAGCACACACTCAAAAGACTTACTAAATACATAGACATGCATGCACACTCACACACACACACATGCGTGTATGCACACACACACATACACAAGTGAATTTGCCTTGTAACTTATTATACAAAAAGGATCTTCACTACTAAATGTGGCAGGTAAGGGGAAAGGGCAAATGGTCAAAGGTGAGTGTTACAGAGCATGAGTGCAAAGATGCAAATGATATTACAGGCATTGCAGAATGCGTTAATGACACTTATATGGGGATAACTGTGATGGTCTTCTCTCCCTCAAGTACTTCTGAGTCTATCACACTGTCCTCAAGCCCAACACCTCTAGTCTCCTCTGCTTTGCAGAGCTTGAACTTACTTTGAATTGTTTCTCTTTCAACAGCAAATTTTACCTGCAGGTCACTGAGGAAACTGTCAGAACTAGGGTGGGCCCAAACTATGCTAGCCTTTTTGTAGGTTCAGTTGTGGCTCAAATCTTTGCTCAGTCCACTGGTCCTATTCCTAAACTATATGTTGTAGGCACATTGATGATTATACCAGAGCCACCTTTTTCACCCATACTAAACTCATCACCTTCTTCAATTGCATCCCCTTAAGTGTTGAGTTCAATTCTTCTACTGTCTTCACTCTCTCTCTGTCAATTTCCATAACATCTCTGTTACCGTTAGATTATCTAAACAACTTCCTCTCCACATCTGTTTTCTATAAAAGAACCATCTCTCACTCTTATCTTGACTTCATCCCCCACCACCTCAACCACCTTGAATTTCCTATTCAAAATTCCTGTGCCTTCATCACCTCTGCAACCACACCCATGATTTTGAAACCCAGTCTCACCTGATGGCTTTCCAATTCATGCAATGATACCTTTCTTTTCACCTGTAATGTTGACTATGTCTGTACTCATGCAAACCATTTGATTGCATACATATATAAGATATGGATTCAGAGAATCATGCAGATATCTCAGAAAGCTCCTCATATGGACTTGGCTAACATTCCATATTGCAATCAATTATAAAGAAATGTAACGTAGAGTGTCCATGTGACTGAAAATCCAGAAGATCCAATCAATGGCAGTGTAAAAAACCCCATAAAATCAGCAGATGTGTGAGGTAAATATATATTTATTTAACTATGCAACTTCCATGGGATTACAACCATTTTGCAACCTTCTTTAAGTAGTATTAATTTCAGTTAGAACGAAATTATAGGTACATGTTTGCATTATATATGTTCAGCATTATACATTACAACTGTATATTCAAAGATTAATGCAAATCAAGAAAGCTTGCTCATTAGATCATTGGAACATCATAGTTACACCAGTAATTCAACTCATGTTCAAATGATCTGATGAGCTAGCTTTCTTTATTTGCATTAATTTGTGAATATACAATTGCACTGTATAATGCTGAGCATATATATTAATGCAAACATGTACACATAATTTCTTCCATACAGATATTAGCACAACATGAAGAAGGTAGCGAAACAGCTGTAACCCTTGTGGAAGTCACATGGCTAAATAAATACACATTCACCTCTCATACCTCATATGGTTTTATAAATAAACATATGTATATGATACATACAGATTATAGATGTGAGCTAGATATGCTCAATATAGAAAACACACAGCAGTATTCACATTAATTTGAACTTAAACTCTGACTTCTTCATCCAGGACTAGATCCGTGGCATCAAGAGTGGTTATAAAGGAAATCCAAGGCATGTTGATATGGAATTTAGTGATGCAGATAAACACAAGTAAGCTTGGGATCCAAACTTATGGTAATATATCTGTTTACTGGTTGCATACCCAAGACTTTTTGTTCATTCCATCTGTAAATTATGAATTGATTTGTTTTCTTTTCTTTCTTCTTTTTTCTTCCTATGTTTCCCTTTTCTTCTTTTTTTTCTTTCTTCATTCATATTTGTGTTTCCTTTGGTTTTGGATTTGTAGTTTAATGTGGTTTTAATATTATATATGTATTATATACATACATGATATATATATATGAAATTATTATCTCTGTTGATAAAAGGATTCAATATCTTAAAAAATGATTATGATCATTACGATTATTACATGAATATGAGCTTCCTGAAACAGCCGTCGAGTTAAGAAATTATGTATTTCCTTCTTTATATTTTTATGTTCTATGGAAATGTATGTGTATATATATAATAAAAAGTAACTATATAAAAGCATTATTGCTGTTAAAAGCAGTAATAATGAGACGATTAGTAAGAATTCTATCTTAATAGGTATAATATGAAATATTTGAATAAAAGAAGGGTAAAAATACCACTTGTCACACACTGGTTTTTGAAGCTTTCGCTTTCATCTTTGGCAATCGGTATTTCAAATATGTATGTATGTATGTATGTATGTATTTATGTATGTATGTATGTGTATTTATGGGTTCATTGTTCTGAATATATCTTGATATATGTGTCTATATGTATATATATCTATATATACACATGTCAAGCCTAATTGTGTTTATCTGCATCACTGCCTCTCTCTCTCTCTCTCTCTGTATATATATGTGTGTGTATATATATATATATATATATATATATATATATATATATATATAGATAGATAGATAGATAGATAGATAGATAGATAGATAGATATGTATGTATATGTGTTTGTTTTTGTCAAGTTATATATAAAAATAATTCAACGTTAAAATGAAGAATTATTGAATAGTTTTTAGTAGAGTACATATTAACTTAACTAAGGAAAAGGTTGATAGTGACTTCGAAACAATTTTATGTCTTGTTTTATTCTATATATATTATATTTACAAATATATCTAAATATTTACAAGCTTTTATATATGTGATAATAAAAAATGCATACTACAAAATTCAGAAATGTATTTTTTATTCAAAATATATTTTCTGTGGCTCGCATGGGATCAATGCGTGTGATTTAGATTCATCTCGAAATGACACAGTTTTTGGAAGTTGTTTCAAAAGTTTTTACTACAAACACGTTTTAAGAATGAATTACTACTACTATCGCCCCCTGCTGGCTGTGCCTTTCAAGTTAGTTTTACCTCCCTTGGATACACTTGTAGACATACGGAACGCTGTTTTAGTTTCTCGTATAGCAAGATGGCGACTAACAAGAGACGTCAAGATGAAAAACACCTTAAAATGTTACGTGATATGGTAGCTCTGTCTCAAAATAAACAGTGCTTTGACTGTCACCAACGTGGACCAACCTATGTGAATATGACTATTGGCTCTTATGTTTGCACGTCATGTAGTGGTATTCTGTAAGTAGAAATATATATATATATATACACACACACACACACACACTTTATTATATATATATACATATATATATATGTTACTATCTTTTTCTATTTTCATTCCCACTCCAAATAATGCTTTATATTCTGTCTACATTTATAACTTCCTCGTTTCAGGAAAATACAAAAACAAAAACATTGAGTCGGTTATGGTCATTGACACATTATGTCATTTGGAACCTATTTGTTTGATTCGTTTATTTATTCATCACACCAGAACAATTATTCTCCTTATTTCTTCGTTCCAGAAGTCTATATTATAAAACGTAGTAGTAAACAGAAGCTAGAAATTTCTAGCGAGAACTTAATTACTGTTTATGTTTCAATGCTCTTGTTTGTCTTATGTATTACTCTAAGTGTCCCAAACGTCAACTAAATTGTTATCTCGTACTATCGTAATCACTATGTACCCCATGTACTCGAGTTAAAAGGTAACTAACACATTATAATTGCTCCGGTTCTACTCGGCACACCTCTTCCAATCCACTTACTCATTTACCTTAGCTCGGTTCATTTTGTTCTCTCTCGAAAGATTTACCTAATCTCATACAATTTCATATCGTAATAACTGCTAGAGTATTTATAGATGGACGGTTAACATCTGAAGTCAGTTCAGAATTTTGTGTTTAATAGCCAGGCAAATACTTTATATAAACATGTCTCATTCTGTTGGAAATATATTGCTAGTAAATTTACTCCAGTAAAAAGAATCAATCTATATATTTAACTACTTAGGTTTTAATAAATAGTCTAATGGGAACTATAGTATGTTCTTTCGGTAAACAAGCATCAAGTTTTTCTCTTTTTTTCCTTTTTACTTTCCCTCTATGCCGGTAACAATTTACTATTGAAGTGGAAATTGGCGAGCGGGCATATAATATATGTGTATATTGGTATGTGCATCATGCTTCGATTCTATATACTTTATTCGAATTTATCTCTTTTATTTTCATTGTATATGCGACGAAGTCTTAATACGCAAACCATGACATGTAGTGAATTAACTGCAAACCATTAATTGAAAGAAACTCCCCCTTTTTACTACTGGACAGTTAGATTGTCGGAAGTGGTTGCCAGCTCATACTTCCGGTTAGTTTTTTTGATCGGGATCTCATTGCAACAACAGCTGTCTTCGGAAGAAACAGTTGGTGCTTACGTCACGTCAACATCGGAAGATTATTAAACACTAATCTAAGATATGCTAATCAGACTAGAAAAACTATATTGAAGATACTGTGATTGAGCAAAAAGACTAATTTCAATTTCAGTTGAAAAGCGTGTAGGTCAGCTAGCTACCTTTGCTTTAGGCGCAACCTCATCCACCCACTAAGTTAGCTTAACAACATTTTGGAATTCGAAGTATGTTCCCATAAGTCTTTAACTAAATTCTGTATCTCCCACTCACTCTGTCTGTCTGTCTGTCTGTCTGTCTCTCTCTCTCTCTAAACTTGCTGTAGAATGATGTTAAGCATCAGACTGCTGAACACATTTTCTTTTGACGTATAGTTAGAAAATATTTGCATTTCTTTATTACCCTTCTTTCTCAAGCATAATCTATATCTTTATGTTCCCCGTTTTCTAGTTCAACGACTCCACCCCACCGTATAACAAAAAGTAGTCTTTTATACAACAGTTTATTGCATAACATTTATAACCTTAAAATTAACATTTAGAAAATTTGGCTAAAGAAATGCGATTAATAGATTTTTCAACATAAAAACAGCTTTCCCACTTTAATCGCCAAATTTTGCCCTGACCAGCTAAATTATCAAATTATCCAACAGGCACATTTTTTTTTCCAATAAAAAAGAATGAATGAGACAATATTTTGAAAGGCAACAGATTTGTTTTTAGAGAAGTCTTTTGTGATCTTTCCCATTATTAAAATAAATACGTATCATCCTATAGTAGTTTGTTATAAACGTGGGTGTTTTAATTTTAGGTTGCAACTTTCCGCCAAATTAAATGTGTATAGTTGAAAGGACAGTCTGTGTCTATATTGTTAGTAAAAGAGCCAATTAAAGAAATTAATGATACTCGACAGAAATCATCACTGCTAATGTTTTGTGTTGTATTAGAACTTAGTTTATTATCCGATTGATTTAACAAGTAAAAGTATTCGTTATTGGATAGCCGACACATTGGTCTTGAGTTCAGTTTCGAAGGCATTTCATCTACTTCTACGAGTTCTTTAGACCTCTTGGATTACACATGCTTTATTTGGTGTGTTCCTGTTTTATTTTTCTGATAGTGTATAATGTATGCAAATTGTCTTTCAAATTCACGTTTTTATCAAAATATGTTTTAGGTTAAAGATGAATTCCAAGAGTTTCTAATAACCATCACATGCATGCATACATGCCATTTTGCATTCATGCTTCCAATTAACAACAGCTCCACTACAGACGAAGATTGAATGAAGTGTTATAACAATTCATGTTCTAACACCACCATTTCAATTGAGAACTAGGAATTTTCTTATTGGTTAAAAATTTATATTTGTTCTGAGGTTTTCTTGATTGAATTATTGATCTCATCTGTTTACATGTTTTCCATCATGCCATTATACTAATAAATGCTGTGCAACAGGTTTCAGATCATTCATCTTATTTTCTGTCAGGTTTTCCAACATGTCTTATGTTTTTGTTGTTTAACCCCAGGTTAGCCCTGATCAAACAGGCCTATAATCAGATATTCCATTTTCTTAGTGTACCTAGGACTATATCATGCAACATCTTTCTATTTTTAAAGATAGTTGAGTGTGATTGAAGGGAGATTTGGCTGTTATGTGTAGCTGCAGATTAAACAGTAATGTAGAAATCTAAGTTGTAATTATCTCCAACATCAATGATTGTTTGGTCCACTGACAAATGCGCTGTGCTTGGTTACTGGATATGATGTGCTAATTACATCATGACAAAGTTTGCACTACATATACTAGTATATTTATTTCGTTTTTTTTAAAATTTGATTAATGATGTTGATTTTTCTAGTTTGAATTCTTTCAGATTAATGATTGAAAGGGAAAATATGGACGGGGAATAGGTTCTAGATAAATACAGTTTTGGGAAGGAAAATTTTTGCAATCTATTTAAAATGGAAATATGTTTAATTTGGAAGGTGACATAAAAGAAAAGGAATGGCAAGCATATCAAATGTTTTTTAAGTGGACAGTTAGAAAATTAAAAGATGGAAATTTCTTCTAGTGCACTCTCTCTCTCTCAAATAGGAGTGCATAGAATAGTAGTATGGTTGTCTTCTATCTTGGTGTTTGATATATGTACTTGCAACAAAGTAAATTTTGCTAAAAGAATCTAATAGCCAGAAAGTGTGATGAATTACAGTTAGTTTTCTCTTAATGCAAGAAATTTAAATTGAAACATTTTACATTAAGAGAAAACTAATTGCAGTATTTTGAATATTATCAGGTTAGGTGGAAAAATTTATGAAATAATTCAGTAGCTAGTTCTTGCCTATTGTCATTGTTTAATATATTTTAATATACTAAGGGATTAGCTGTGTTAACGATAGTCACTAGCATTGACAAGTTAAAGTTTGCATTGATATAAATCTGAATAGAAGTAAAAGGAGTCTAAGTATGTTGGTATGACACGAGATGAACTAAAACAGTTTCTTTGACTTTATCTCAAGATATATCAATATATACTTCAATTTATTTATTGGTTGCTGCACAAAGGATTACATTTTCAAAAAAGAAAAAAGAAAGAAATGACCCATAATTAAAAGAATATAAATAGTCAATTTAATATATACATACTTGTTTTAATTAATAAAGTTCCATCAGATATACAATTCCTGCTTATTTATTTGCATGAGAGTTTTGTTTTCAATACTACTTTTGAGTATTGGTGATGGGACAAGCGTCCAACCAAAGAAACACATCAAAAATTGGATTAATATAAGAACTTACTTTAGTCATGACAACCTGTCCATCCCATGCCAGCATGGAAAAGTAGACTGAAAAATGGTGATGACTCTTCTGACTGTATTTTCATATACCACTAACAAATTTTTTTTATGTCATCTTTGCTGCTACAGTACATGTTCTGTAGGTCATTGCCAACTCTTTATTTTTCAACTATTGGAATCTTTTCTTATTGCTAGCTATTACTGCCATTGGACATCGCAATTGTGACATCAAATAATAAATCGTGATATGGCTAGGGATTACTGTATAACTGAACAATGCAGGTATTTTGTCACATACACTGCCCACCCACCCAGCTTACCAATTATTCAAGGATTTCTAACATAGACAATAGGCCTCAAATTTAGACCCATTTCGTGTACAAAATATTTATGAAGTTGAAAAATTCGAATTTAGAAAAGTCATAACTAAGTACCACAAAGTACTTATCCAACCCCAAATCAATTTTGTCAATGCACTGCCTTGACAACTTGTATATTTAAACATGAAACTTTCCTCTAAGTTTCATGTTTTTTTTGTTTTTTTTTTATTTTGTTACAAAAATGAAAGAAAGCCTCAGCTAATAGTAATTACATTCAAGACCCATTAAATATTTTTTCTCTCATTTGTAAATTCAAACACTCATATTTATATAAATATTTAGATATAGTTGTCAGAAGCATCTATTAGTTGTGCTTGACCACACTCTAGCATGGAGGTAACAATTAAAAGGATTTAAAGTGACCTACATATTTGCGAAGAATACATTTGCTTCAGTTATTTTGATATGATATTACTTGTTTATGTAGTGTTTGGTTACATGGACTGCTGTACATAAGTCTGATAATGTTCTATATGCCACTGGAAACTAGGGGATTCTTTTGATCCTATGTTTCTGCTCATTCTTCCACAAAATGGTTGACAGATGAGTGGAAACATTGGGTCAGGAGGACCTTTTAGTCATGTTTAGAACATGACAACTTCTCACTGGTTCCATTGGTACCATGGTAAAACAGACCCAGTACACTCAGTAAAATGGTTGGCATTAAAAAGGACATCCTGCTACAGAAATTGTGTGTGACCTGCTTCTTTGAGGGCAGTAACTCTGAATAATAAGCGATCCTACCATGACAACTCATCCAGTCTATGCCTGCATAGAAAACGGATGTAAAATAATGATGATGCTTTCCAGTTCAGTCAATTTTTGAGTTGGGTATACAAGAAGCAAGTGCTGTGTTTCCAGCATACAAGTCAAAATAATATACAGTGTCAACATTTAAGCATCACCACCATTTTTCCAAATCCTACTGCATTTCACATGGAATTTTTGGCACTCCAGCGTTGTCTTGGTGTATAAGTCAACCTACCATTTTTTTCATGTAAATTTTGGTCTGAAAATTTTGGCTTATACATGGAAAATATGGTATTTGGTCCGTGGGTTTTATTCTTTTACTTGTTTGTCATTTGACTTGGCCATGCTGGAGCACCACCTTCAGTTGAATGAATCGACTCCAGGACTTATTCTTTGTAAATTTAGTACTTATTCTATCGGTTTCTTTTGTTGAACTGCTAATTTACAGGAATGTAAACACCAACATTGGTTTTCAAGCGATGGTGGGGGACACAAACATACACACACACACACAGTTTCCGTCAACCAAATCCATTCACAAGGCTTTAGTCAGTCAAAGACTATAGTAGAAGACACTTGCCCAAGGTACCACGCAATGGGACTGAACCTGGAACCATGTGGTTGGAAAGCAAGCTTCTTACCACACAGCCATATCTGCACCTGATTAGATTCTTATTTTATTAAAGGTTGTTGGTACTATATTTGGTGTAGTGTAGAAATTTAAATTCAAAGTAGTTTGCTCTGCATATGTAATCTGGTCCTAAGTTTTCTGTAAGACAAGTATCCTTGTGAATTTCTAATGAATATGGTTTCAGTTCGTTGCAGTTTTAATAGGGTTAAACTAGAAGCATAAATATCACCCTCAGCAGTTGAAGTTTTTTTTTTTCAGAGTGGAAGCAAATTTTTTTTCTACCACAATTAATAAATAATAGTGTCTTTGGTTACAGGTTTTCAACTGGCTAATTACTTAGTCACTGCATTTCTGACTCAAAGAATAAGGAAGTGTCTTTAACTCAGTACAGAAAAACTATCATGAAAGACTTAACTGGAAAAGCTCCATTTTCTTACTAATGTTTACATTTTTCACCATTTATACATTGGTGAATGATACACATACATCATCATTTGAATGTTCACAGTTTCCAATCAAGGTAATATTTCCTACAACCAAACATGTTTTCATGGAAGATTGGAATTGATGATGGTAACACTTGTTTACAACTATCACACAACACGAGAATGTGCATACATACATGTGTGCACACATACACACACTAGACTTCTTTCAGTTCCTGTCTATCAAATCCACTCACAAGGTTTGGTCAACTCAGGGCTATAGTAATAGATATTTGCCCAAGGTGCCACACAATGGGATTGAACCTGAACCCATGTGGTTTGGAAGTAAACTTTTTTTTAATCATAATGCTATATTATTAATTTATGTGAGTCCTCTTTTCAATATGTTCCTGCTAATCTGACATTATCTGATTGAGCATACCTGTCAATAAAAGAAGTCCTGCATAATGTATCCCAGCCTTGCTCAATGTGTCCATTTTTTTTTAATTGTAAGCCAGCAGCATATAGTGTGAGGGAGGATTTGGGTGCTATTTTTAGCAGATTGAGAGTGACCACACAGAACTTCCTTATTGGATGAAATATTTTGAAGAGATTGAAATATTCAGCAGGGTTGGCATAGTCCTTGATACAATTAATGTACTCCTCAGAGACTAGCCTTCAAAAAAAAGATTTTTTTTTTAGTTTGGTTCTGCCCTCATTACCAGTTTAACATCTCTTGGTTTTGAGTATATTTTCAAGAGTTCACATTTGATCTAGGTCTCTGATTCCCTCCTCTCCCATGGTTTTCTTGTAATGTTGAAGCTTCATCAATCTCACTAGTCTGGGGGAACCTGAAGAGGTTAGGGACATACCTCTTCTAATCAAATTATTTAACATTTAAAACATTTGTTTTAGTTATGGCTTTTGCTTCATTTATGAAGAGCATTGATGTATATGAAAGATGCTGAATATTTGATAATTTTGTATTTCAAGATTTTCCCATCATTCAGTGTGATGTGTAGCAAGAGGTGTTGAAGGTAGCAACATTGTTTTTACAAATTTCTCTAGAATCCATTAGTGACATAAAAGAGTAGGTCTCTCAGCTAGATCTACTTCCTCAAAAAGTGTGAAGATGATTATTAAACAATGAGATATACTGAGGATGTTAGAGAATGTTCTTGGCTCTCTCTGTTACCATTGAGATAGTGGAAATGTGTATGATAGAACAATAGTTGGCTGGGTCAGAGGGTTGCTATTCTTTTGAAAGGGCACAATGTAGTGTTTCCAAAGACTGAGATATATCCCTGTAGATAGAGAGGGAAAGATTGATGAGTCTAGTGAGTATGTGCATTGTTTGAGGATGATGGAAAGCTCATTGTCAGGGCTCATGGCTTAGTTGATTTGAAGTGACCACAGTTACTTTTGCATTTGGTGTGTATATGTGTATGGTGCTGAGCATAGTTGAATTGTAGGGAATAGTTTTCTGAGAAATTTACTTAATGAAAGCAGTTTGGATTTGGATGCAAATTGGACAACAAGTGTGGAGGCTTTCTCTGCAGGTGTACTGCATGTAGAAACAGGATTCTGCAAATTTGGTTATGTTTTGGATGCCATGTACTGAGAAGGTTTTATGAAGGGATATATTGTTTGTGTGTCCTTGTATGTCCATCATTGTTAAATTAAGATACATGGAATATTTAAAAAAATTTAAATCTCAACAGGAGCACAGTTGACAGTACTGGATAACCATCCAACAAGTTGACTGTCCCCTTAATTCATCTCTTCTGGCCATCAACATGCAAATGTTCTATCAGGATATTAATCACATCAGTCTCTCCAATCTCATAGGGTTTGTGAAGGCCCTTTCCTCCAGACTAAACCAATAAAAAAACATTGAATGATCAAATTTACCTAATCTATATGTTACAACTACAGGGTGTGTAATTCACTACAGTAAGCATTTGCAGTACTAGAATTGATAAGTTATTCATTGACTTGCAGAAATGAGTTCAGTTCTCAGCATAAAAATGACCTCCTTCAGTGACTGGGTGTCCTTGATGGAGATATGATTTTCACTCTTTTAATGACACATACACTGAAGGTGAGCACAGGTTCATGAAGGGATCAGATGATGAAATGATTGAGAAATTATCAAAATCAAATATATCTGTTATTGTTAGGATATTATGTAATGTTTGTTAAATATTTGTAATGTACATTGAAAAAAGTGTCGTAGTGTTGAGGAAAAAAGGGTCATATGAGGATTATGAATATATCTTTGTAATTTGTTTGAAAGAGTGCAGAGGTATGTGTAATGAGTTTGTAGTATGCTGCACATGTGGCATTTTCTTTTCACTAAGCATTTGTATATCTTATGATCTTAACTAGTTTCCATTTTTATCTGTTTCCACTGGTCTAGTTAAATGTGTGTGTATACCTTGATATGTGTGTGTGATATGATTTCTGGTTTGGTAGTATGTGGTTTTAGTTTTTATTCTTTGTATCTGTAAAGAAACTGTGTTAGGTCATGATCTAATAGGTACAAGTTACATATGTAACATTGAGATATTATTTTCTCTGTGGTAGCTAATTTTATAAAAATGTACAAAAATGTCTACTTACTATTTGTGTAGGTATTTGATGGGTATGATTGATGGAGTTCTTGTTGCTACACATTTTCTACATTCTTGTTTTATGTATTTGGTGTTAGCTTGTTGTCAAATGTTTCTTTTACTACTGTTTTTCATTTTAATTAGTGTGGATTCGTTTGTTTTTCTTTGTTTAGTAATATCTCTTGAACAAAGTTCTTAGGTGCATATGTAATTTTATTGAAAGTTTGTAGGTAAATGTGTTGATGTCAGGATTCCTTGTGAACTTGTAGAAGTCAGTATATTTGATTTCAGCTTTGCAAAACTTGTTTTAGTTTTTGTGGGAGTGTCCTTGTTTATATCTTTTATGTGAATTCATTTATAATAATAATTGCACACCTTATATCTATCAAAGTTTTTTTCCCTTCAAAATATATTTATTGCATTTTTACTAGCTAGGATTGTTTTTTTTGTTTTTTTGTTGAATGTTTATTAGCTATTATTTTTCTCTGACCCTTTATATATTCACTTCTTAAGTAATGAACCATAAATTCAATGCATTTCTTTTGCCTTATAACAATTTTATTATAGTCTAAAAAAAAATCATTTTCTATCATTTTTAGCATGATTTATGAATTTAATAGCATTTTAAAAGCATCCTGCTGCAGCCAATTTATAATACTACTTGTCCACTAAACTTAATATCTGCCAGCTGTGACATAAGAAACTGTTCCAATTCTTTTTATTAGCAAAATATCAGCTAACCTTCTTGGACATTAATTAAACATCTGAGGCCATCTAAAATTTAATCTCATTCCTTCAAGCTATCACTGGTAAATTTTAGTCAAGTTGGTATTAAATTGAAAATACTAGATGATAGCAATTAGTAATTGTTATCTCTTTTCTAATTTTGTCAACAATGTAGTGACATCTGTATAAATAGAATGAAAGAAGCTGGCCTCTCTCAGTAATATAAAAGTCTTCAGATAACATTAGTAAAATACCAAAAGTATTGTTGTTAAAATATTATTTTGTCTCTTTCAATTTGAGTTCAACCATATAGCATGTGGATAATAGCCTGAATGACCATTTAATCCACAGACCAGTGCTCCAAACGTAACGTTTCTACTTGGTTGAGGACCACATGATACACACTGATATACAGTGGTTAATTGCATGAAGGCACATTGCTTAGTGGTTAGAGCATGAGGTAGTGAGTTCCATTTCCTGACCAGGCTTTGTTGTGTTCTTGAGCAAGGCACTTTATTTCACATTTCTCCAGTTCACTTAGCCATAGAAGTGATTTGTGACTTCACTAGAGCCAAGCTGTCTTGGCCTTTGCTTTTCCCTTGGACAACATTGTTGGCGTGGAGAGGGAAGACTGGTATGCATGGGCGACTGCTGGTCTTCCACAAAGAACCTGTTTAAACTTGTGCCTCAGAGGGTAACTTTCTAGGTGTAATCCCATGGTCATTCATGACTGAAGGGAGCCCTTACCTTAATTACATGGAGTAGTATGTGGTACCTCCTCCGCTATTCTGCTTTTCCTGTATACCTGTTGTAATGTTGTCCCTGACAGGCTTGATCAAATTGTCTTAGATACTCATTTGAATGACAAGATATAATCCAACAATCCTGATATGACATACTCCATTTGGTTGAGGACCATACTATGCTGTTATGTAGTCGTGTTATGTAGGATTATCATTATGTTGTCTGATCATGGTGTGTTTCCTCCACTGACCAGTCTATCTGTGTAGGTTCTGATATTGGCTACACTGAAATAGATTGGTAGAATTGATTACAGTGTGATATTTGTATTTATAGAAGTATAATCCTAGCACAGTGTTTTGGGCTAGTGAAGCTATTGATGTTGCTGCTGATCAAGTGTGTATATATGTTTGCCTGGACTGGATGGAAGGTGCAAAAGAGTGTTTTGGGGATGTTGTAGACATGTTTGGTGGTGTTGGACCTATTGTGACAATGTATGTTTGAGCAAAAACTTGGTGCAAACTCTCTTACATTTCTGGCAATATGTGACATTCAAAGTGCACTCATCATCATCATTGTTTAACGTCTGCTTTCCATGCTGAAATAAGTTGGACAGTTTGACTGAGGACTGGCAAGCTAGAAGGCTGCACCAAGCTCCAATCTGATCTGGCAAGGTTTCTACAGCTGGATGCCCTTCCTAATGCCAGCCACTCTGAGAGTGTAGTGAGTGCTTTTCACGTGTCACTGGCATGAGGGTCAGTCAGGTGGTACTGGCATCGACCATGCTCAAATGGTGCTTTTTACGTGCCACCAGCACAGGAGCCAGTTAGGTGGCACTGTCAACAACCATGCTTGAATGGTGGTTTTTACATGCCACCGGCATGGGAGCTAGTCTGGTATCACTGGCAACAAACATGCTTGAATGGTGCTTTTTATGTGCCACTGGCACGGGACCAGTCAGGCAACACTGGCATTGACCATGTTCGTATGGTGCATTTTACATTCCACCAGCACTGGAGCCAGTTTGGTGGGACTGGCATCGACCACGCTCGAATGGTGCTTTTTATGTGCCACCAGCACAGGTGCCAGTCTGGTGGTACTGGCATCAGCCACATAGTTTGTTGTAGAGAGGTGGTGCTTGTTGTTGTTTAGCTTCAAGTTAGCCCTTATCAAGTAGGCCTGTAAAGATATTCCAACTGTAACCAATCTGTTTTTGTATAATGTACAAGGAACTAAGGACCATATTATCCAGCGTACCCTTTCTTAAAATGGTAGGGTGTTGTTTGATGGAGATAAGGTTGCTATTTCTAGCAGATTGAGTAACCATGAAGAGGCTTATTATAGAAAGGTATCCAGCCCTGTTATTTTTGATGGAGCTAATTTATTATATACTTGTGTTGTTATTTTTGTTATGGTCAAATGAGTCTAGAAATGTTTGAATTATGAATATTGAAGTGTATATATTGGGGAATGTGAAGGCTGGTTGTCTTTGATTTTCTCTGGTGGTGTTGGTTAGAAAACTGTGGATTCAGTTACTGCTACTTTCAGATTCAGGTTTTTAATTTTGTTTGTTTTTTTTTTTTTGTGTTTTAGGTCAGCTTTGAGCAAGAAAACCTATGAGCAAAAATGTAACCATGAGCATCTCATCTTTTAAGGGATATTATCTTGAAATTTATTACTCAATATGTGTTTCCTTTTTCAAGATGGTAGGAGTAGAGTGTGATCTAAAGGAATTTGGCATCTCATTCTAGCAGGTTCAGAGACCACATGGAGGGTTGCACATTTGGTTTGAAAATGTCTTGATGGTTTATGTGAAGTTCTTGTGTAACGATATCTGAACAATGGTGGATCGATCTTGTTTGCATATAAGGCTATGTGTATGTTTTACCAGAGGCATAGTAATGATATATAGGTACAGGTTAAAAATGATGTGTGATAGGTTTGATCCTTGTGGTAGTTTGGGGAAATTACATATGGTAGGTATGTATTTATTGTACTTTACATATGCTTAGTGAACTTTTAGATAGTTTGCTAGCCAGCATTTTTGTTGTTTTGCCCAGTTTGTTCTGAAAGAATAGATCTATGATCAAAGGTTTTCTAGATGTGACCATCCTGTTTATTTTCTAGCCATATACTGCATTTTCCCCCATAACATGGTAGATTGTGATTTGAGGGAAATTTAGTTATTTTTTCTTATAGATCAAGCGAACTCTTATGGTTTATGAGTGAGTGGTGGAAAATAGTTTTAAATTTGCTGATTTTGATGTTAGATGGAATGTTTGAGGAGTTATGTTGTCAAAGCTGTCATTTCCCCGACCTTGTGTGAGGTTTATGTGGTTAAGTGTAGTCGTTTTAGTCTATGGTATAAATTCACAAGCTTCTGCAATTATTTTGTTGAATGTATGTACATATATGGTGATGTTATTCTGTGAACCGTAATTTTGTCTCTTGATGGAAGCAGTTATCTCTTTTGGTCCTTGTGATGACTATGATAGGAAGACGATTATAAGAAATTTAGGGGATGGTTTAAGGTTTAATCATAAATGGAGTGCCCATAACTTTTGCAGTTCTGCCTCCTTATTACAGTTTGATACTGTTGATGTTCAGCTTGAACATGTCAGTTGACATGGGCAACTGAGAGGGATATCAGAGGGTTAGTGCTCTGGGAAACAAGGATTGTGAAAAATGGTTAATGCAGGGTTTGAAAGTGAGTTATATTAGAAATGATGAGGAATAGAGATGGGTTTTGTTTGGTAAAACTGGGTGGAGTTTCTGGTGGCTATATGTAGATTAGGAAATGTCTGGAAAGGAGTTACTGTAGTTAGAACCGGATCGGTGTTAGAGCTGGAGATTTTAATATCAAAACAGTAGTACTTTGTGTGTTAGAATTCAGAGCAGATTTAGATGAGATTTTGGTGTTTTGCACATTGTATTGTATGTGTATATATCTTGCACTTAGATGCTACTTTTCAACATTCAAACTGTCTGTTTTGCATTGTCATACTTTTTTTTTCCCATCTGCATGTTGACAACCATAATTACCCTGTCTTCTGTTCTGACATACTGTTTTAGAATTAGATTTTTCAATATATTTTTCGCTTTTCAAGTTAGTGTTAGTCTGAAAAAGATTGACTATTTGTAACTGGTCAAGTGACTACACAGAGGTTCTTGTTAAATTTTGGCAATACAAATTTCTACTAAACTTGAAAGTCAAAGTATTTTAAAAAATTGGGTTGGGAGAAGTTAGGAATTCAGAATTTTTCTTCTCAGTTATAACTTGTTTTCCAATATATTGAGTTATTTACTATTGTTTTAATAAATTTTATCATTTAGAAGTTTACTCTTTACTGTTTTAGCTTATTTTATATCAAATGGTAGAATGTTACTCAGTAGCAAAGTAAGGTACATTATGATTAAAGCTGGATAAAGTTCTTTGGCAATGGGCCATTCAGAATTGTTTAGTTGACACTGTTATTGTTTAGTTCTAGGCTAGTTATGGTCATGAAGACTTATAATCAAAAGTTCTAGCATTCATTTTGTTTTATTTTTAGGCATAGTATACCTAGGATTACATGGTAGGGTGTGCTCTGAGGCAGATTTGGTTGTTTTCTTTGACATGATAGATCAAGAGGACACTTTTTACATTGGTGTATTGAGTTAAAATATGTGTTTTATTAGACATCCTATTTATGAAAACCTCATTTGTATAAGTTCAAATGAGACATTATGTACCTTTGTGCAATTTTGTACAAAAGATTGGAAAGCATTTTTTTGTTAGCTGTCTGCAGTCAGGAAAATGAAGACAAAAATTGGAAGAAAGTTGCATGAATACATAGCTTGATTGAAGAGTACAAACAAGAATGACTTTGCATGCATTAATAATTCATAATCAGGACTAAATAGGATTAAATTTTGAAATGAAACAAAAGACAGTATCTTCATTCATGCTCACACAACTTGAACTTTAGAAGATTTGGTGTTTGTATGATGATCTACCAAAACAAAACTGTTAAATATCCTCTCTCTGACCAGAAGAAACAGTTGCTATTCTTTCATACTGTCAGCATTTTAAAAATACATAAAATATAGTAGAGCATCAAAATCATTGGTGGTCAAACATGACAGTTGTTACTTTATGACAATACCAGGCTCCCTGAGTTTTACATATTTTAGAATTTACAGAAGTGGAATATGATTATTGGATCAATATCTGTATTCTTTTACAATATTTGAAGATTTTCAAATATCTTGAAACATTCAGGAACTGGAATGTTGTTATTGTGTTACAGTGTCTGAAACATTTGCCCTAAGCATTAGAATTTTATATGATGCAGATTTTCATTAGTTTTCTATAAAGATAAACTATGTATTTCATGTGCAACACAGTACAAATTTATATTTTCTTCAGTTCAAATAAACTATATTTTATTTAATAAAATTACTTTTGTTGGAAATAGAACATTTTAAATCATAAAAAAATGACCTAAAAACTTTTGCAGTTCTTCTGTAGATTTCAATGTTTGTTTTTTGTTTTTTTTTTTTGTAATTTTAGATTGCTTGGTTAAAGAAATATGAGCTACCTTCCCAAATTTTACATTCATTAGACTATGTGGTTTTGATCAAAATTTTATCATCTTCAAATCTAAACTTGGCATCCTCAGAATCACGAGTGTTGCATCCATAAAATGTAATAAACAAAATTCATCATGTGAGTTCCAGTATAGTACTTTCCTTCCTTCCAACTGTTATTTTATACTTTGTTTTATATAGGATTGATGAAATTTAGGCTTATAGTTTCAATGCTATTGGGTTGGTTTCTGTCACAAGCTACATTTGTTTGCTGTTTTTCTTTCTGTGTAAATAAATATAGATGGTTGTATTTAAATTTATTGCGCACAGACTTTAGTTGGAGTTTCTTTATGTGCAATCAATTTTTTATATTTCTACATAGATTTAATTATCAAGAGCATGAGAAAAGCTGTTGATTAAAGTGATGAGTTGATTGCACTGGTTATAGTAACATTTTATTTATAATTTGCTTGCAAACCAGTTTCAATGTTTTGAATTTGATGTTCTTTGATATTTCAATCAGACATTGATTTCTCTATGGTGGTGTTCCACAGTTTTACAATTATATATTTGTGTTTTGAAGTTTGCATTAGATTATTTCTAGTAACTGAAGACTGTTTTGTTTATTAAGTGCAATTCATCATCATAATTTTTATATCATTTTTTTTTCCATGTTTGCATGGGTTGGATGGTTTTTCTGTAGTATAATGTTTCTCCACTTGTGGTCCTTTTTCATTTCCATTTTGACATTCAACCTCCTGAGATCAGCTTTTGCTTTTCATGACAATGTCTTCCTTGGTCTTCATCATCTGCAGGTATCTAACTTTTGTTTGGCACATTAATCAACTGTATCTGTCATCTTCCGTAGACATCAAATATCCATATCAAGGTAGTTTTCTTTTCTGCATGCTACAGGTGATTCGTCTTATACCCAGCATCTTCATCTCATTCTTTTCCAACTGTCATACATTCTCTACATTTATATATCTAGTAGAGCATCTCATTTCTAGCTGGCACATATCCTCTGTATTTCATGCAACATTGGCCTTTATATAAGTATTGAACATTCTACCTTTTACTTGGAAAGAGAATCTCTTTGTTGCTATTTGAGGTAATAGTTTCCTAAACTTTTTGACCCTGTTATTCCTCTGCACTGCTAATTTTGTCATCTATCTAATAGAAGCTATAAACTTCTATAAAGCCTTTTAGGAAGCTGAAAGAATTTATTTCATAGATGGTTATACTGCTTACTCTTGTTCATCTGCCACAAAGAAGTCATTCTTTGCTAGCGTATCTTTGATTTCACTACACTTTCTGTACCCCCATAGTTTACATTGGGTGCACTGTATAGATTTCTCATCCAAATCTTTTCTGCATATCAAGCATGGTCACTTCCGAGAGGTCAATAGTCCTGATTTCTTTTCTGCTAAAACTTTTACTAGGCTTTTACTTCCATATCTGGAATTTTTACATTAAATATCTGATAGATTTGACTGAGGTGAGGATTAAGAACCAAATTCTGATGGACCCCTGTTTGTATGCTAAATTCCTTGTTGAACTCATTGCTAATTTTCACCTTGCATCTTTGTATCTGTTGTAATCCAACGTTGGACTGTTATAACATCCACTCCAGTATAGCAGTATAGTTAGACAAGTTAGATGTGACTATGATTGACTACCGCCGACTTCTTGACATCACAATATTTGTAATGACTAACCATATCACTCATCCATTATCATTATCCTCATAACATCTCCCTTTTAAGTTTTTCTTTTTTTTTTCTTAGGGAGTGTAATTTTATTCCTTTTAATTAGCCATAAATTTTACATCACCCCCACCTCCCTTTTTTGAGGTTTCTTTTTTCATACAGTTATAATCTAATTTTTCGTTTGGCACCCACTTCCAGGAACTCCATACATTTTCTTTTTCTTTCACTTGTATGTCTGGGTTCAATTATTTGTAGTGGCATTGATGCTTGAAAAGCATCATATAACCATTCCATTGGTTCTTCCATTCTCTTGGGTTTGCTCTCAAAGAATCATTTTTTTTAGTTGATTCATGTGTCTCTTGTGTACCTGCTTTTCTTCCTTTTACCCAGTATAACATTTTCCTATATGTTTGGTAATCATGCCAGCTTCCCAACTTTGTTTTCCATTCTTATATGCCCTAACAAATACATTTTCACCAATTTTGAAATATTTTGCTGTATAATCCATTGCAGTTTTTCTTACCAGGTAGTAATTTGGCAAAGACTGATTTTGTTTTCCCCACAAACATCATTTCCGCTGGTAACATACCTGCTGGTAACATACCTGCTGGTATATTTAGATTTGGTGTCACATGGTATACTCTTAAGAATTGTTGTAGAGAAACTATCTACTACCACTAAGTAGTATGAACCTTTTAAGGGACCAGTGAAATCGATGTGTAGTCTCAACCATGGCACATCTACTTTTAGTCAAGGTTCACTTTTTATTGTCAATAATTTTGCCACTAGAGCACATCCTCTGCAGCCTTTCACTAAATTTTAGATTTCTTTATCTATTTTTGGCCAGTACATGTAGCTATACATTAAAGCTTTGATCCTTGAAATACCAAGATGTCCAACATGGAATTCCCATAACATTTTCTTTTGTAGTGTTTCAGGTATTACTACTCTCTGTGCACACATCAGTATGCCATCTCAAATTGAGTATAGATTCACGTCTTAGTTCTGTTTCACACCAATCCTGTTCCTATTTACTATTCTTGTCCACAGTATTCGTTTCATTTATGTCATGAATTTGTGTATATTGGGAATATAAATTTGGTAGTAATAGCATAGTCACATTATTCAGTGTGGACATATTTTCTATTGCAGTTGCTCTGGATGGATCCGGTTTCCATCCATTTTTATCTGTTATCTAGCCTGAGTATTTAATTTTTTTCAGAAAGAACTTGTATTTTTCTTCACTTAAAACCATATTCTCTTATCTTCTCAAATACCCTTTTTACATGTTCTACATGTTGTTCGTGTGATTCACTTTTTATTAGGATATTGTCAAAATAAGCAATAGCAAAATCACTGCCAGCATTGTGTCCATTACTTGTTGAAATGTGGAAGAGGCCACTTTCACACTGAAGGGAAGCTGCTTAAATTTAAATAAACAACAGTGTATATTAATGGCTAATAAGTGTGAGCATTCAAATCTTCTACTTGGATTTGTAAATATGCCTCCATTCAATTTTGCGAACACTTCTCCAGGACTCAGCAATGGATAGTTATGTGAGATTAAGCAATCATTCAATCCTGTTGGAAAATCTACACAAACTCTTAACTTATTGTTTTCTTTTTTTACATAGACCATAGGTGCTGCCTAATCTGAGTGGTCCGTTTTCTCAATTATCCCTAGTCTTTCAAGTTCCTTATTTTCCTGTTCTAGTTCTGCAAATGGTACATTACATTTTGGCTTAAATACAGGTGTTGCACTTTGTTTTACTACAATTTTTGCCTTCGTTTTCTTGCAGCAGCTCAGCTCATCCAAGAAAACATCTGGAAATGTTTTATTTTTTATTTCAATCCCTCAGCCACATTTGAACCATCGACTGAACTGACTATATTCCCACACAAAACACTTACGGGCATATTTCACAATTAGATTACCTGAATTTTTTAACACAAACTTTTGCCGTTTTCATTTGGTCATGAAATGTCACATTACACACAAATTCACCTACAAAATACAATCTTTTACCCATAACACCATTTGCTGCTTTTGTAGATTTACTTAATTTTGGCTTACTGATATACTTCCAAGTGTTTTCATTCACAGTGGTAATATCACTTCTAGTGTCTATCTGCATTTTTACTCCTATATTTTCAATTTTCACATTTACAAATTTCTTCTTTGCCATATTACCCTTTTCTTTCAATGACATCTTGTCTATTCTTTCTTATTCATTCCAACGTTTTGTTATCTTGGTTTTACAGTGTGCTTTTACGTGTCCAATTTTTCCACAATGGAAATATTCCACTTTCTTAAATGGGCAGTTTTGTTCTCAGGTGTAGACCTCCACATGCAAAACATGCGTTTGTTTCTGATTTTTTTTTGTCCTGTTTGTACTGTATTTTAATACACACTTGATTTCTGTTCTGCCTGTTTTGCACTTTTTTTCACTTGGGAACAATCTTTATGCTCAATTTTCTCTGTGTTGTATCTTTAATTTACTATTCTTTCACACTTTTGACACTTGTTGTAAGGTTACAGCATGGTTTTGTTCCAGCTCAGCAAGAATTCTTGTTCTTACTTCTGCATCTTTTTCTGCAGTTAGTCCCTGGATAAATATCAGGCACTTGAACATATCTGGCATTAATTGATCCAGTTTGAACTTTTCGCATTCTCTGTTAACTCTGCCAGCATATGTGATGTAGTCCTCCTCATTGTTCTTTTCTAGGTTCAAACATTTCCAGTGTGTATTGAACAACGAACTTTTCTCGCTAAGAATTTTACACAATATGTCTATTGTATTTCTAAAGTTTATATCAAAAGGTTTTTTTGGGAGTACATAAATGCTGTAATGCTCATGTTCTCCTGCTGCCAGTTTTCTTAGGATTAGACATGTTTTCATATCCTTATCTCAATCTTTGCACTCTTTATTGAAGATCTGTTCATATCTTTTATAGTATGTCACGATGGTAACTCCTTCATCTGTTTCATACTTAAATTCCTTTATTGAGTTTGTAACATAATCTGGCAAGAACATCTTTTCAGCATTTTTGGATGACTTTCTATTCATTAATTGCAGATTGCTGTTGTAATAGTAATTGTTGTTGTTCTTGCAGTAGTAATTGTTGCTGCTGCTGCTATTGTTCCTTGAATTGTTGTTGTTGCTGTTTTTGAAACTTGAGCAAACCGGCCAAATAATCTTCCATAATTTTACACTTTTGTATACCGTAAAACTCACATAAAAACTTTTGTGAGTTTGTTTAATTCTCATGAATTTGTTAATTCCTTGTCACCACTATTGTAATCCAACGTCGGACTGTTATAATGTCCACTCTGGTATAGCAGTATAGTTAGTTAGACAAGACACGACTATCTATGACTGACTACTCCGACTTTTCAACATAACAGTATTTGTAATGACTATCACATACCACTCGTCATGTGGGAGGGGTGTTCCATTTTTATTATCCCCATAACATTAAGTGGTAAGCTGGCAGAATCATTAGCATGCCAGGTAGTATTTTGTCTGCTGCTACGTTCTGAGTTCAAATTCGGCCAAAGTGAACTTTGTCTTTCATCCTTTTGGGGTTGATAAATTAAGTACCAGCTGAACACTGGGGTTGATGTAATCGCCACATCCCTTCCCCCAAAATGACTGCCCTTGTGGCAAAATTTGAAACCATTATTATCCCCATAACAGTATCTGGCTTGAACAATTCTCACAAGACATTCATCAACATCTACACTATGTGATCAAAAGTATCTGCACACCCATCTGATAATTAAGTACAAATTTGGACCACTCTCCATGATAACACAGGCAGTCAATATGGTGTTGGTCCACCTTTAATCTTTGTGGCAGCCTCCACTCTTGCTGGCATACTTTCCACAGGTGGTGGAAGGTTTCCTGGGGAATGACAGCCCATTCTTTGCGGAGTGCTGAAATGAGCAAGGGTATTGATGTGGGTTGGTATCGTCTAGCACAAAGTCAGTATTCCAAAACATCCCAGAGACATTTGACGAGATTTAAATCGGGACTCGTTGCAGTGGGACATTGTCATCAAACCACTCCCCTACAACCCCTGCAGTATGGATGGTTGTTTAGTTGTGTTGAAAGACACAATGGTCTTTGACGGACAGCAACATGAAAGTGGTTAAAATGTCAATGTAAGCTTGTGTGGTGACAGTGCCACAAGGAGGCCAAGCCTCCTCCAGGAGAAAAACAATCACACCATGAACCCACCACTACCGAATTTCACAGTCAGCACTATATAAGCTGGTGCATTTTGTTGAACAGTCCCCCCCCCTCAATAATTAGATTGTCATATTGTGTACCATGATTGAGTACCATGTACTCATTGAGTACCATGTACTCCACACAACAATTTCCCACTGTTCTATAGTCCAGTTTCAATGCTCTATACACCATGTGAGGTGTTGTTGGTTATTTGTCTGTGTGATACATGGCTTATGGGAAGCTACTCTTCCATAGAAACCAAGTTTCCACACCTTTCACTGAACAGTCATGGTGCTTGGAATAGATCCTGCTACAGTTTAGAATTCCTGTGTGATGGTGGTGAGGGGTGATAGATACTTAGGCTGTATGACCCTCTTCAATGCTCGACAGTCTCTAGGGTTTAACATAGGAGGTCAGTCCAAATGCTTTTGGGTTGTACATGTTCCTTCATGTTTCCATTTCATTATTACATCAGAGACAGTGAACCTAGGGATGTTCAGGAGGGTGGAAATCTTGTGTACAGGCTTATTAAACAAGTGGCACACAACAAGTGGCACTACATTGAAAGTCTGTTAGTTCTACAGAGCATCCCATTCTGCTATCTAGTGCTGTAGCCAGCTTCTGAGATCATTGACCTTGTATTCTGCATGATAAATGGTAAACCGTGGTGCCCTCTGTGATCTACTCTTGTCATCCTCTGTGATAAACACCTGTTTCACAGGGTGTCCGGATACTTTTGATCACATAGTATAGATTTTAGGCCAACAAGAGGAACACTATGTGGTTGCTTGATCTGCTAGAAATAACAACTAAATTTTACACAAATCTCATTCTATCCTCCTTGAAAAGAACATATTTGCTAATGTGATCCTGGGTTCCCCTGCAATGATAGGAAGGTCACTGCTTTCATCATAAATCAACTTAAGTAGGGTTGCCCTGGGGTTAGAGAATAGCAACATCCTAATTTCCTTAGCACTCACCAAACTTGTGTTGTATCTTCTCAAAGGCCTTCTCCAGTTCAACCCTAGTGCTGTAACCCTACAAAAGAGTTTGTACCTGTATTCTTAGTCACAAGGAATCTAGCTGAGGCTCTTTTCCATCTTAACTTTTGTATGTAACACATAACTACTCACCTTTATTCTAACATCTTTACAAATTTTTGAGATCTACCTTTCACTGTACCAACATTGATGGTGGTGACCATGAAGTTTTGTATTTGAAAAGAAAGTTTTATGGTTGCAGGTAGTTCTTTGTTATTCTGTCATTTTCTGCATTTGAAAGAGAGTTTGTATCAATTTATGACTGTTTAGGTGTTATGTTTAAACATTCTCCTGTGACCACTCCTTAACTTGGTGTTTCTGACGTCATAATTTTTCATAGTTTTATTCATTGGATGATCTTCCTATTACCAACCACTTTACTATGAGGATTCAGTGCATTTTACTGTGACACTAATCTTAGAAAGTCCAGTTTAGTTTCGTCTAATACTATTTGACTGAACTAAACTGTTCCCCTCTACACTTTATTTGGAGTTACTAGTCTTTTAGAAAGCTTGCCTTCATTGTGGCTTGAGGAGCCATAGGGGAAGATTTTATGGTAGGCTGGAGGGTTTATTAATGAATTCTTTGAAGTGAATGGTTGGAGATGGAAGGAGGAGCTTAATCTATACTGAATGGTTGTGGCAGATGGAGTAATGACAGCTGGTTGTGCCAGTCACAATAGTGTGTTGATGGGTGGGAGGAAGTATTACTATACTACTACTACTACTACTACTACTACTACTATTCTTCCAATCTGTTTACTTTATCTCTGAAAAATGTTTGTCATGCAGAAGCTAGAGAGAAACTTTATGATGTTTTCCAATCATTTAGATTGCCTAAACTCCCTGTTTCTCCAGTGATTATATATTTTGGCATGGAAGAACTGATCCTAGTCAATATTTGTAAACATAATTTCATTTCAGTTTTATGATATATACTAAATTTCTATTGTAAAAACAATGTTGTTGCTCTTGATGTCAGTGCTATTGATCATGTGTATACCATGAGAAGTTCCTTGTAAAGTTGCTCAGTTATGGATTATATCTCCAGAAGTTTCCCCAAATTGACCTGTTGCAGTGAGCACTGACAAGGCTCTTACAGACTCACATTTTATTAACCTTTAGCACACATCTTTTCTAGAATTGTTTCCCTGCCACTGCCCTGTTACTACAGGGGAGAAAACTCATATTTTGACATGATGCACCTACGGTGTGCTAAAGGTTAACTTTGAGAGACTTAACCAAAGTTAGTTTATGTCTCCTTTCATATTTCTGTACATTGTATATCAATAGCTTGTTTATTGTTACTCTTAGCAACAAACAATCTTACTAATTTCCTTCTGTTTTAGTTTTCCTCAAAAACCTAGGCACTTCATACACCTTGTAAACATTTTTTCAATGGCTGCACAACAGTCTAATCTTCAACAGCATCAGGATACAAAACTACAACTATCAAGGGGAAAATGATGCACTACATCTGACCCACACATGAACAATGCACAATTAAAACCTTCAAAGGTTATATAAATGCTCAGCTTCATAATCACTGATCATCCTACATTGTTACATCACATATAATGTTGCTGAAACTGCATTCCAAAAGCTATGCTCCTTTTACAGAGCCCATTTCAAACTAAATATCAACTGCATCAATCATATCAGACTTGGGAGGCTTACAGTGATCATGGACTCTAGCCCTTCCTTACTCTCTAACTTGTATAAAGAAAATAAAACTTCCTTCAACAGTTTTTTTTTTTTTTTTTTTTTTTTTTTTTTTTAAAGTTTCAGCTTAGAGCTGCGGCCATGCTGATGCACCACCGTTTGTCAATTAAAATGATAAATTTGATATTTTCCTCAACTTTTACAATTAATCTTTTTTTTTTCTTTTAAATTTGTATTTAAAAAAAAAAACTTCTGTTGACTTCCTTCTGTATGACACATTAGAGCTTAAGTTCATTTCTAGATATGGTTGGTTGTTTGCCAAACACGAGTTCAGTAGTAGAAAGAGAATTAAATTTAATTCTTCCTTCAGTATTTAACAGCACTACTTTTCTTAGACACAACTGACTTAAATAAAAGTGAGGAAGTGATGTTTTTTTTAAAACACAATGATGGCATTTTGTATTCTATTATTGATACTATTTGGGGTGGGATTCTAGACTGAAAATATAGATGCCCTTCCTATCACCAACCCTAACCTGTTTCCAAGCATAGTAATTTTTCACTATACCTGGACATGTTTTCACAGAATATTGGAAATCATATTGGCATTCATTCACAACTATTGTGTGAGGTTAAGACAAGGTGACAAAAACACACACATACATGATAGGCTTCTTTCAGTTTCTTCCTACTGAATCTGTTCGCAAGTCTTTGGTCAATCTGGGGCTATAGTAGAAGACACTAGCCCAAGGTGCTAGGGACTGATCCTGAAACCATGTGAACTTCTTACTACATAGCCATGCCTGGACCTATTAGAAATAACGTAAAACTGTTGACTTTTGAGAATATCCATGATCAGATGTTAATGACCTTAGCCATTAACTCTGAAACACCAGGCATCGTCAATTGATGTTTAATTAGAGAACAGTGTACATTTATCAATTGATACTTCAAAAATTTTACATTGATATGGCCATCATCAAAGGAAAGTGTATATTTTATGGCACATTTTATTGTGCAAGAGACAAACTTATTATTATAGATTTTGAATTTATTTAAACTGAATATATGCATAAAAACTACCTTAGGAAAAGCATTTTTTTTTTTTTTTTTTCCCCCCTATGTAACCCATTCCCACCATTTAAAGACTAATGAAAACAAATTTTTAGTTTTCTATTGTTCAACTCCAGCAATTTGTTGTATAGGAGATTTTCACTTTTTTGGAACTCAATAGTTTTGATGCCTTTGGATGTCTTTTCCTTTTTTAAATTGTGAAATTGATAATGTTGTTCCTAAATGGACATGCTTCTAAACTACTAAACCAGGCCACTACTACAACTCTTAAAATTCGGATATATCTTTTGTGCATGGTAATCATAAATAGATGAGCATAAAATTAAGTGTTAATATACTGAAGCAATTAGAAAAATGTGCTTCATATATTGCTTCACTTGAGAAACTTTTAATACATTAGTATGAATAACTGTTCAGTGAACTGAGTTACGGAGTATTTACTCTTCCTATTCACTTTTTATGACCTAGAAATTAATGACAATAAGACATTAGTACCAAACTAAATTAGGCTCCACTTTAATATTTGGTATACAAAATGAGATGTGCAACAGCTCCTCATGGTCTTCAGCTGAAAAAATGGACTCCTATTATGCTATTACATAATTAGTCTCAACCAAAATTATGCAATAGTACAAGATTAATTGTGCACAAATTCATGAGAAACTGCATCGAGACAAATATTCTCACTGGTTGTGGTAAAAGTAAGACTGTCTTCATTCCTTGCATACCAGTTATACCATCTAATGTCCCATTCCAATTTAAGCGATTACAGTTTCCTACCCATGTTTCTTGTGCCATCAGCATTAATAAAAGTCAGAGCAACAATAAAAGTTGTTGAATTGCAACTTGAACAACCATGCTTTTCACATGGCCAACTTTATGTAGGAGCATCATGTGTGGAAGCAAAAGCAAATCTTTCTGCATATGCTTTCTGAAATAAAACAAAAAACATTGTTTATAAAGAAATATTCACTCTTAATGCCACATGAATACTTCAATACTTAATTTACTATTACTGTCATTACATTACCTATTTAAATGAACTATATTATATAATTGCCATTAGTGTATTGATAAAGAAAAATAACACCTACAACTCACTTATTATTATCATATAATAAACAAACAAAAATTCATGTATGAAATTGATCTTTTTTCTGCTTTAATTATTACATATAAAGATACACACATACAGGCGGATTAAATTATATGATAATACTTTGAATGTAGCTCCCAAAAAACAGTAAATGTAATTGATCAACAATGGGTATTACTGCTAGTGTGTGTGTATGTGTATATATATATAT
>NC_068983.1:146329790-146336490 GCF_001194135.2 Octopus bimaculoides | reverse complement strand
TATATAGGGCCATCCCTTAGATAATGCAGTTTTTTTATACTTTTATTTTTCAAAATTTAGATAAAGTTCTTTTTTAATAGAATATACTCTCCTTCATTTACTACATTGCTCTTCCATCTTCCAAGATTCACTTGTCCATGACGAAAAGTACTCCTCCAGTACTGTTCTGACCTTGTCTATAGAATTCATATTTTTTTCATCCAAATGATTTTGAAGACTGCAGAATAAATGATAATCAGATTGGGCAATGTCCAGCAAACATGGTGGGTGGGGCACTATTTCCCATTCAAACTGCTCCAGCTTTTGGAATATCATCCTTGCTGTATGTGGCCAAGCATTATCCTGATGGAAAAACACTTTTCTTCTTGAAACCAAAGATGGTTATAGTGCTGACTTAAGCCACTCAAACTGCTCACAATAGATCCCCTTTGTTATCATTTGGTTTGGGTTTAAAAGTTCAAAGTGAACTAAACCTTTCATATCCCCTCAAACAAATAACAACTTATGTGGGTGAAGACCTTCTTTAGCCTGGGGTGCTGGTGTTTCTCCTTTCCCTACCCACTGTTTTCAGCACTTGACATTTTTATAGAGAACCCATTTCTCATCACCAGTCACTATTCGATCCCCCAAAAAGTTTCATTCGTGAGATGTGACAGCAAAGAAGAGCACATAGTCACTCTCTGCAAGCGATTAGACTCGGAAAGTTTGTGAGGAACCCATTGACCAAATTTGCTGACTTTTCCAATGGCACACAGATGTCGAATGGTTGAATGACCAAATCCAAGCTTCTCTACTAGTCCCTCAACAGTTACAATGGGATTTTGTTCCACCAGGGTTTGTAGGATGTCCTCATTGAGCTCTACAGATCTTCCAAGATGAGGCTAGTCTTCTAGACTAGTTTCTGGCTCGGAATTTCTGGAACCACCGTTGACACTGGCTTATGCTTATTGTCCAATCCCCATATACTGCATTAATATTCCTCGCACTTTTTGTTGCGTTGTTGCCTTTATTGAACTCATAAAGCAAAATATACTGAATATTCTCCTTTGGCACTTCCATTACAGCTTTGAAGAACTGCACTCTTCAAAACTTGCACTAAGAATAAGGACAAAGTAAAATTACTACCTGCTTTTATAGCAAGTTCATGCAGATAGTTTATCTCATCCCCCTCTGACTTTTAGTTCATGCAATTGTGAAAAAACTGCATTATTTATGGGATGGCCCAATATATATGTATGTGTGTGTGTATTCATCATCATCATCATCATTTAACATCCCTTTTCCATGTTTGCATGGGGTGGATAGCTTGACAGGAACTAGCAAGGCCAGGGGCCACAGCAGGCTCCATAGTCTGTTTTGGTTTGGTTTTTACAGCTGGATGCCCAGTACACTCTGTAAAGTGAGTGACATTAGGAAATGTTACCCACTTTACAGAGTGTACTGTTTTTTATGTGGGACCTTGGTTTTAATGTATCGGTTCTATTGTGGTGGGTAGGTCTTGAGTATTGAAATGCACCACATATCTTGATCCTTTGTCATCTCTTTCATAAGGTTCAACATCTTGAAATCAGCCTTCAATACTTAATCCACTGTGAGGAATTCAAGAATATCAGTACCAACCCTGGAACAAATGCCAAATCAAGTTGTGGAGTATAAATCACACCCAACCTTAGTAAATACCACACCCCATCTTAGTGTCTACACAGACACACATCCTGGTGTTTACACTACATCCTGCTTTAATGTCTGTCACACCCAACCCTAGTGAATGCCTCCTCCCACCCTGGTGTCTACATCTGACTGTAAAGACCCAGTGGTTGATTGGTTTTTCAACATTATTGTCTCAAGACTGATTTTGAAATTTTTCAATTTCCCTCACCATAAAACTGATGTAGGCTGAAAGTTGTTTGTAATGCCACATTCATTACCAACTCTTGAATAAAATCGAGAAGAAATTATATTTATATAAATATCTGTTGGCTTTATTATATACGTATATATAATAAAAGTTTAGTAGAAGACAAAAGGAGATTGATGGATTGACCTGTCTAACCCTTGGTTAAACAATGCAAATGGTAATAATTATTAAAATTTATGATTTTACTGAAATATCATTAGTAATTCAGTGACTTATGACCAAGATATATTTGAGAAGGTGAAACAATACTCTATTGTTTTGTTTTTCTGGCTTAGCTTAATCAGTAGCTTAATGGATCTTTTGAAAAGGTCGGCTACTGTAGGTGGTCTTCAACATTGAGTTGACTATTATTGTTGGAATATTTATTTGCTAAAAGTTGGCACATTCCCTTCAACAAAGTTAGACTTACCAAATAGATTTATAAACATACTGATCAATTTCAGACAGATGATTACTGGTTGATTCTTTCTAAAGCAAGTCATGTAAAACACATTTTATGCTGTTGTCATGCATTGTAGATAAGGAAGCATTTGTTAATTATTTCCAGCAATTTTACCTTCTGATTAAACAAGTTGTCTGTTAGAATAATAGTGTCACTGCAATTTTCTTTTTTATTCAGTAGACATGGTGTTATCTTTTAGATGGATATATAAAGTTTTCAATGAAAAAGATCTAAAGTCTAAGGAAACATTTTACTATATATTTCATAGAGTCTGACAAAGTGGTTAATAAGATTTTGATAATTATAAAGATTAACTCTTAAATGCCTGTACTGCAAGTAACCACAACCCTTGCCAACTCCTGAATTGTGCATAACTACTATTCAATCAGTGTTGGTGTTTGTGTCTGCAAAGCAGGAACTAAACACTCTTCTGTGCAAGAGATGAAGTGTGGTCTCATTTTAAAAAGGATTTCTTGTCAAAATACTTTGTTTGTACTATGTGTGTTTATTTTTTACATTTTATCAAGTGAATTCCTTAAGCTTTTTTTTCTGCCTTTGATTTTCAGGCACAATAGCTGAATGGGTATTTGAGGTTAATACTTCAAACAACAAGTTAGAATTGGAGATATGGTTTATTAATGATTTACTTAATGACTTAATTTCATGATACTTCAGTGCCATCTGTATACACCAGCTACTTATATGATCGTTTTTGTGCTGGAAGGGAGTTATCACACAGTTGATCATGGCTTTGATGCTTTCATTAGTAAATGGAAAGGACTAAAAAATAAAACATTAATTTATTGATATATTTGAAATTTAGGGTCTCTACATACTGGTGGGATTATGATGAGAGCATGATTATTGTAATAAGAGTAAATACTACTGATTTTGTTAGGCCTTACAGAATCTGTAAATGGAAGGCATAACTCAGAATGCTTTTTCTAATGAGAATTGTGCAGCTTCCAAGTTAAAGAAATTAGTTGAAGTACAAATTCAGTTCTGAGATATGAAATCAATGCTCTGTAATGAATATCTTGTAAATATATGTGAAATTACCCGCATTCAGCTGACCTGAAAGTGAGAAAACAACAAGTAAAAACTCTAAGTGATATTTTTATGTTTTTCATATTGGACTAATTACATTTCATCAAAATCTCTAGTTTCTAAAAGCATTACTGGACTTCAAGAGTTAAGGTTGTTTTACAGCTATTTATCAGTTGAGCATTTTGAGCAAGTGCATATAGCTCTGTCTTTGTTATCATTTATTGTAAAGTTGGACTGGAATCTGTCATCAGTTCAGTGAACAGATATGTCTCTTGCTGAGAGTTACTACAAAATGGCTATTGTATGATTTAGACTTGATATCAGTAGTTCAATGTCACTGCTACTGTGTATCTGAAGAGAAAGTCCTTGAAAAATATTTGCAATATTCAGATGTACACTATTTAGGCATAGATTTTACTTTTTGCTTGATTTTTTATAATATAAAAAACTCTTTTCAGATAGGCTTTTTTATTTATTAGTCTTATGTTTGTTTTATTTTCAAACTGAATTTTCTGTTTCATAAAATTCCAAGTGGCTTTTTTTTTTTTTATTACATATGTAAATTCAAATAAAAGTTTGTTTAATATAATCTTGTAGGCAATTCTTCGCAACTAATATTATTTAATCAAAAATTAAATACATATCTGAATGAATTAAAGTGGGCTTTCAACAAAATTGATTGAATATTTGTCAAGTATCATAAGTATGATGATACAAGAGATGATGCAGTCAAGCTTGCTTAAGTACTAATGATATTCAGTGGAAATTCTGTATTATATAGGTTACCTAAATAACTTAATCAGTAATTAAAAAATAAATTAGGTTGTACTTTATAAATTGATTTCATTTCATTTATCAGGATTTCCAAGTGTTTTAAATATAGTTATTTTCGATATTTTATTATAGTCCGGAGTCGGTGAATTTCTGCAATATCCACACTTATACATCTAAATGCTAGATTTAAGGTGATGATTTAAATCAAATGTATGTTCCAGGTTGTTGTAAATTAAAATTTATAAATCTTTTGATAGCCAACTCTTTTTTAAAAATTTTTACACAACTACTTTTTATAACTCATTCCATTTGCATCATTATCACTACTTCAAAGCAATGCATGCTTTCTCCAGTTTTCATCTGCTTCAGTTCTGTCTACTGACTTTGATATTGAATAACCAGTGAGCATACTTCTATTATGTCATTCAACTGTCTGTTTATACTGAAAGAAAATCTTTGTTATTAGCAAAGTCAAATTATATTTCCCTCAAGACATTGTAAATTGTAGCTACAAAGCCAGAAATAGCCTCTCTAACAACTATCTATTATATCAACATATTTCATGCTGACCTGATTGACTGTTAGTTCACCTCGACTATAGCTAACATTTGATACATAAGTACACATTTACATAATTATCGTTGTGATCATATTGTCCATTGATATCGATTTGATGAATATTTTTACAGCTGAAGAACTCTGCTTAGTACCTATTTCTTTAACAATATATCCTGAGTATATTCTATTATGCCACCAGTACCAGAAGGGTTGTCTTCTTCATGATCGTTTTCCGTCTTATGTTACATTATTTTAGTGTGATCACTCTTAAGGTAACTTTTGACAAGACTTGAGGTGCTACATTCCTCTTTTGTGAAAATATGATACTAAAGTGTTATATTGAAAAAGTAGAAGATATAAACAGAAGAATGAATAGAGGAAATAAACATGAAATATTGTACAATTTTTTTATGTATTTATATATTCTATCTACCCATTTTTGTGGAGCTTTGAAGCTTCTAATTACTAACTTGTAAATTGTTGTTAATTTTTTTTTTCTTCTCCAGTTAGATTGTTAAACTGACATCCCTGATATTAATGATTTACACATTTATTTATGATCCTTTATTTGGTTTATTAGCAACAATTATTTACAAATAAACTAATAATAACACTTCTAACCATTGTTTTCTTGACCACTAACTCAACTTTTGGCATACATACCCACTATGAACTGGCTGGTCACTTCTTTGAATTACAGAACTTGGTTAAACTGAGACTGTATCATGAAATGATAGACATAGAATGCTTTGCAACTGACCAATCATCCAATTTCTTGTCTTGTTCATAGGTCAGTCTACCATAGCTAAAATGGATCCATCTTGACCATTCCAGACGATGAAAGGTTATTTAAGCGGATCATAGAGGCTGAGTTTCAGATATTCACTCCAAATGTTCATTTTGTTTTTACAAAACAATGTCATATTATTCATACTGTTTATCAACCATTATAGTTGTAATTCCATCATTGACAGATCATTGTATCTCTGTTCATGTTCTGCAGCTGGGTGTTTGTCTATTGTAATTATGATTTTATGGTTCCTTGTGCTGTTTGTGCTCTTGGGAAGATAGTTTTTGTATGTGGCAAATGCTCAGGTGCTATAAACACTGAAAATGTGCAGAGAACAGCTTCTGTCACATTCCAAGGAGAAAAACTACAAGTAGTTGATAGCTTCCGTTACCTAGGGGACCAAGTCAGTAGCAGGGGTGGATGCTCTGAAAGTGTAGCTGCTAGAATAAGAATAGTCTGGTCAAAGTTCAGAGAGCTCCAAACTCTGCTGGTGACAAAGGGCCTCTCACTCAGAGTAAAAGGCAGACTGTATGACACATGTGTATGAACAGCCATGCTACATGGCAGTGAAACATGGGCCGTGACTGCTGAGGACATGCGTAAGCTCGCAAGGAATGAAGCCAGTATGTTCTGCTGGATGTGTAATGTCAGTGTGCATACACAACAGAGTGTAAGCACTCTGAGAGAAAAGTTGGATTTAAGAAGCATCAAATGTGGTGTGCAAGAGAGACGATTGCGCTGGTATGGTCATGTGTTGTGTATGGATGAGGACAGCCGTGTGAAAAAGTGTCACACCCAAGCAGTTGAGGGAATCTGTGGAAGAGGTAGACCCAAGAAAACCTGAGATGAGGTGGTGAAGCACGACCATCAAACATTGGGCCTTACCGAGGCAATGACTAGTGACTGAGACCTTTGGAGATATGCTGTGCTTGAGAAGACCTGACAAGCCAAGTGAGACCATGGCCTATGCCAGTGGGTGTAACCAACTCATTTATGAATACCCCTCATTCATTGGACAATAAACCTTGCTTGAGAAGACCTAGTGGGGCAAGTGAAATCAAAATCAAAATTGCTGATGTGGCCGACGACAGTACCGCCTGATTGGCACTCATGCCAGTGGAACGTTAAAAGCACATCCGAGCGTGATTGTTCCCAGGGTCACGGATGGGCT
>NC_068983.1:146322883-146329780 GCF_001194135.2 Octopus bimaculoides | reverse complement strand
GATTGTTCCCAGGGCCACGGATTGGCTCCTGTGCCGGTGACACATGAAAAGCACCATTCAAGCATGTTCGTTGCCAGCATCACTTTACCGGCATATGTGCCGGTGGCATGTGAAAAACAACATTCGAGTGTGGTCGTTGCCAGTGCTGTTGGACTGGCTCCCATGCAGGTAGCACGTAAAAACACCTTGTGAGCGTGGTCGTTGCCAGAACCGCCTGACTGGCCCTCGTGCCGGTGGCATATAAAAAGCACCCACTACACTCTCGGAGTGGTTGGCATTAGGAAGGGCATCTAGCTGTAGAAACTTTGCCAGACCAGATTGAGCCTGGTGCAGCCTCTGGCTCACCAGTCCTCAGTCAAACCATCCAACCCATGCCAGCATGGAAAGCTGATGTTAAATGATAATGATGGTGATGTGAATTTGATGTAATTTTGTGACTATCTAAAACTTATTTTATCTTGAGTATTTTATCTTTACAAAACTACAACAGATAAAATGTCCAGTCAGTGTTTATGATGATTAATATCATTAACAATAAAGGCAGCTAATCACAATCTTAGTCTATCTTTGAATGTTTAATAAACTTTGCACTTTATTGGGCTATCTGTTATTCAGTTTTTTTTTCTTTTCTTGCAGTTTTGATTTTAGTATAGCATCTTTCACATAGACATTGACCCAGCTTCTTCCAAAGAAGTTCATTGCAGCAATAAGTTCATAATTGCATGTTAAGGTGATCAGTCTAAATTTGATTCCTTATAATTTAAAGTTTGATATGTAAACACATTAAGCTTTTAAGTTATGGTCTTTATGTTCATTTAATCTCCATGTCAATTTGTCATCCATTCAAGAAAGCATTTTTTAGGGTGAAATTGCAAAGAAAGTGAACTTCATTTTGCATGACTGAACTGGCAGGTATCTTGTTAAAATGTTCAAGATTGATCATCTTCAGTATTTGGTATGCATGAAAGATGTACTAGAAGCATGAATTGATAATCACTACTGTTTTCAGATCATCTGCCTTACAAATTGTTTATGTTTCATACTTACACAAGATGAAGTGCTTGTTAAATAATAGTGGGAGGTAATTGGGAAGGGGATGCTCTGGTTTACTTTGTCCTGTAACAGTGAATGTTGCTCTACTTCTAAAACAGTTGATAAAAATCAAGAGGTTTTGGAAGTAAAAATGGTTGTTTCTGAAGAATTTTTGTTTTGGTAAGTTTGATTATCAAATCAAAGGTTTCTGTGATTGTTTGCACTTCTGTCTCAGTGCTTCAATTACTAAATAGTTTGTATCCTCATAGTATTCTCTGTTTATTTTAACCCAATAAGGCAAACCACTCTTGACAAGTATGCAATAATTATCCTATAATAGTGTGTCTCACAGTGGTCTATCCTCCAAACATTTTAATCTTTTTGCATAAATGTCTATAGAAACATGCAATGATGTGTCTGCCCCACTCCTAAAAAGTACTACTTCCACCATTTCAGTGGTGATGAAAACAGACATGGTGAATCATCTGTATCTCTTGTCACTTAGAGAGAGTAGCAGTGTGGCTACTATAAAGACTTACTGGAAATTTGTTCTCCTGTGTCACTCATCATTAGCTTCTTGCCCTTGAGAAGATTAGCAAAAGCAGCCTTGATGCTATTGATATCAGGAAAGCCTTCAGTTATGTCATGATAGCTGGACATCACCTCCCTCTCATCTTTTGAATTGAAAGTTTTGTGTTAGACTACTTCATTACAAGATGCAGTGCTTGGGCTGCATGCAACCCATGTTTACTTCAAAGTTCAGTTTATGTCTGCTAGGTTATCTTGTAGAGGAAGACCTCTACACAGTAACCACTTCTAGCAACATAGACCTTTATACAGATGTTATAACTAGTCTCCTTCAACAGCATGGTTGCTTCTTAATCTCTCTTTATGTATCAAGGAAACAGTCTTATACTTCAACCTTTTTATATATGAACAACAATTAACTGAAGCTCTCCAAGTTATAACAGCTGTTTGACTTTACAATCTGACTGTCATGCTAGTCAACTCAAACTTTGTATTCAAAAGATTATTTCAGAGCCATTAAATACTTTGGCCCTCATCAATGTGCTTTAAAATTTAAGTGTAGCTACTCCTGTTGAAATTCTGTTCACGTATCTGCTAGATTGCTGTCTCTATTCACACTAACATCCCACTTACAAGGAAGTCTATACAACTAATCAACTATGTGTTACCTATTGCTACAATTATTGGCTCAAATGTTTCTTTTCTTTCTGTCTCTTCTATCACTACTTGTCTAAATTAGCAAGTATCATAATATCTACATTGTTACACTACTAAACTGAATATGTTTAATATATAACTTGGTCTATCTAAATAATGTTACACCACTAAACTTAGTGGGTATTTAAGTGATGCGTTTGTAGATAGTTGATGGGTTGAATGTGGTGCTGATGAAAGAGCAATAACAATTAATGGATGCATATACACCCATTACCTATTTTTATCTTCAGTCACATTGTATACTAAACATATTCATATACAATACATAAACTTTCTGTTTTGGCTCTAATTTCTATTGAGAATCTGTAGAGATTAACTTAAAAAATGAGAACATGTACATTATTTTCTTTCCTTTTCATCCTTAATTTTTACAGTTTTCATTCCCATGCTTCAATCTTTCCTCCCCAGAATTGTAGTCTTGTGAATTTCTTTCATTGTTTGTCCCTCCCCAATTAATCTTTAAACTGAAAATCAACTGCATCAATCTGATAAGTTTAGGATGGTCTATATGATGGTCAGCAGAAAAGTTTATTGGTTGATCAAGATAATCTCATGGAATGTGACCAAATAAGGTTTATTTTTCAACATAGTCCCCCTTGTGGCCAATATACTTCTTCCATTGGTGTTGCAGTGCTTAGATCCCATTTGTGAAGAATCTTTCAGCCTGTTGATCAAAAATGTCATCAAAAGTAAATATGACATCATCATTACTGTCAAACTGGTTCCCAGCCAAGTGTTTTTTCATGTTGGGGAACAGATGATAGTCAGATGGGGCCAAATCAGGAGAATAGGGAGGGTGATCAACCAGTTCACAGCCAAAGTCATGCACGCCAGCCATTGAAACCAAGAACTTTTGTGCTGGAGAATTGTCTTGATGAAATAAGACGCCTTTTGTCAGTTTTCCTGGTCGTTTGGCTTTGATAGCCTTTTGTAACTGCCTCAGCAAGTTGGCTAAGTACTTTCCATTGATGGTATGGCCCTTTTGAAGATAGTCAACAAACATATCTATTGCAACCCTAAAAACTGAGGTCATCACCTTCCCTGCAGATGAAACGACCATGGCCTTCTTTGGAGCAGGTGAGGAGAGGTCTTTCCACTGCATACATTGTCTCTGGCTCAGTGAGGAAGCCAACATTCATCCAAGGTTAGAAAATGTTCAAAGAAACCAGCTGGATCTGCCTCAAACAAAGTCAAATTTTTCTGTGATGTGATCACCCACCAAACAGAAACCTTTGTCATGCCAAGTTCATTGTGCAGAATATTCTCAACTCTCTTATGAGATATGCTAATAGCATTGGCTGTTTGATTTATAGTCAATTGCCTATCATCCATCATCATGAGGTGAACACAATGTTTTCCTTGGTGGTAGCTGTTGCAGGACGTTCAGACTTTGGGTCTGACTCTTCATTCTCCTCCTAAATTCAGCTGCCCATTTTTGCACTATTTTAAGCTGGAGTAGCAACCAATGTCATTGAATGCAGGTACTTAATAACAGCACAAGGCAAAATTTTGTCCATTTTCAAGAAAAGTCACTACTAGTTACTTTTGGAAAGAAACAATGCAGTTGTTTATAAGAAGCATTGAAATTAATGCATGCAAGATTTCTAGTATCACTCCTTCATAGTCAGCCTATGAACTTTTCAGCCCACCCTTGTAGAGTTCATGGGCACTGATCTTTCTCTTCTGACTAATTACTAAAACAAGTAAGGCTGTATGATCCTTGTATTTAAACAGATATTGTGATAAGACAATCCTGGAAATACCAAATTTATATTTTGGAATGTTGTTTTTTTCCAATAGCCTTATCTTTATATATGGTGGGGAAACAGTAAACTTTGATCAAATTAATTAATCTCAAAAGCATCCCATCTTATCCCTAAATTCCATTTAAGTTTTCACTAATGAACTTAGAAATATAGCTGCAAATTTGGTAAAATTTATTAAAAATTCTTAGCATTTTCATCATACCTTTTATATTACTGGAGTATTTCAGGTCATTATATTAAAATCCAGTTCAATATTTGGTAAGTACCCTAAAATGAGGAATAATTTATGTGTAAACATGTCTGATCTGTTTGTCACTTGATAAACTTATTACCTTACTTCGAAAGGGCATCCAACTATAGAAAACTCTACCCCATGATACCTTTGTCTGCCCTCAAGCAGGCTTGGAAAAGTAGACATTAAACAATAGCAATTATATGTGTGTGCGCGCGTGCATGCGTGTGTGTGTGTGTTTGTGAAATAAAATGAGACAGCAAAGCCAAGGCTGCATGGAATTTTCAGGACATTTATAAAGAGAAAGTTAGTCTTACAGCTGTTTCTGGGATATTAGGGATATCCCTTCTTCAGAGACAGTGCATGATGGTTAAATAGAAGGAAATATTAGAGTGCAGTATGAGGAGTTATTTTGGAAAAGGAAGCAAATAAGGAGTATATAGGGAAATAGAATGAATGTAGAAATAAAAAATAAAAGTGTATAAAAATGTTATAGTTGCAGTTCTATTAGCCAAGGAAAGTGGTTTGTAGAAGTGGTAGAAATGCTTCCTGTCCGTGGTATGTAAATTCCAATAGGTGTTCATATTTTGTCATCACAAATGGAAAGTGTGGAGATGTAGATTCTATGAGCTGTTCATTCAAAGGGGTCTTGTGGTATGAATGAAACTGAGAATGTAGTGGTAGTATTAAGTGGTTTGAGGGGAGAGAAGAGATGTGTATGTTAAAATGGAGAGGGCAAAGGAAAAGGTGAGAAAAGAAGGAAAGGAAGAAAAAGTGAAAAAAGGAGTTAGTTGGTGGTCAAGATATTATGAGGGGGAGGGGTAGGAAGAGGTAAGAATGTAAGTAATGAATGTGTGTGAGATGGAGTGATTCACTTTTCTAAAGTGAATAGTAAACCACAAATTGGAAGAGAAGAGTAGTAAGAATGGTCAAGTTTCTATAAGTAGTTATGAGTTTATTCTACTGGCTAATTGTGATAGTGTGGGTAGAGGAATCAGAGAGAAAGAAAGAAATGTATATCGATATACGCACACACATGTACATATGTGTGTGTGTATGCATTATTATATAGGCCTGTGTGCTTGTGTGTTTAGACCCGTACGCATGCATGTATATATATATATATACACACACACACACACACACACACACACACACACACACACACACACACACACACACACACACACACACACACACACACATGCATATAAATCATATATATATATCCTGTGTCTGAAAAATGGATTGCATACATTGAATTTGCATCTCGTAACAGGAGGATTAACCTTTTACCAATGTCATTTGAGTTATCTTCAAAGTCATTAGTTTATATAGATTATTCAGTGTTCTCTCTTGTAATCTTTTTTATTAGCTGCACAGTACCTATTGTGGGATAAACTTGCTTCATGCAGGGCTTGGCACATCTAGAAAATGTTTCAGTGTTACACTATGAGGCAAAATGTTTGCAAAATGTGAAAGAAATAACACTGAGATTAGTTCACCCCTTGTCACGGCCATGCTGCTATATCCTTAAACAGAGACATTAATAATCCTTAGTTAACTTAGCTAAAACATAGGTGTTACTATTATTTCATGGTTGAGCAGGTAACTTCAGGAAGGGCTTCCAACTGTCAAAATCTTAAAATTTCCTATTTTGCTCCTCAGAAAAATTAAAGATGTAAAACAATAAGGAAGGAAAATATATTGCTGCATTTAGTCACTGATTCCCAGCCAGTCGCAGTTACTAAGAGAAAAGTATGTTCTTGATGATGATCAACTTCTTCATGCTGACCTATGTTTAAAAAAAAAAAGAAGGTAGAATTTGATGTTAAAGTTCTGGTATAGCCAAGATTTACTTTGTTGCTTTCACCTAGATCTACTACATGGTGTATCACTTTTTCTTTATTGTTGTCTGCAGAAGTAGCTAGTTTTATACTTTTTTACAGGTAGTTTTAATAATTATATATTTAAGTGTTTTTGCATCACTGTTTTCCTTATGTATGACAGTTATATAGTTATTAATTATAATATGAGATTGCAGTTGGTCTTTTATTAGAGTTCATACAAGCAGTATTTTGTATGGTAGAAAATTAATATGTATTGCATATGTACATATTGTGTTGAATAAACAACTGGATATTGGAATTATTGATTAGTGTATGCAAAAGCTGATAGTGTTAGTATTGACAGATAATGTGTGAAAATGATGCTTTTAAATGAAAAATTGAGGGTAGCAATAGCAAGGATGGGAATGGTGGATTTGTGACAAATGGGTCAAGTTTTACAATGATATACATTACAGTTGGAGATTTCTGCGGGACAACCTGTTGAAAGCCACCGACCAGATTTGTGGGTGGTGTAAGGTCCCCTCCCGACCCAGAGTAACGTGGTGGTGGAACAAGGAGGTAGACAGGGCTATTAGACAAAAGAAACAGGCTTGGAAGGACTGGAAGAACGGTGGTAGCAGGGAATTGTACCAATGTGCCAGAAGGGAGGCTAGGCGACAGGTTTATTTAGCCAGAGGGGAAGCAGATAAGAAAAGATTTGCCAATGTTCTGCGCCGTGAGGACCAAAGACTTGAGGTATTTCGTGTTGCAAGACAGTGTAGGAGAGAGAATA
>NC_068983.1:146302685-146320740 GCF_001194135.2 Octopus bimaculoides | reverse complement strand
TGTGCGGGCGGCACATAAAAGACACCATTTCGAGCGTGGCCGTTTTCGTGCGGGTGACACGTAAAAGCACCCTCTACACTCTCTGAGTGGTTGGCGTTAGGAAGGGCATCCAGCTGTAGAAACTCTGCCAAATTAGATTGGAGCCTGGTGTTGCCATCCGGTTTCACCAGTCCTCAGTCAAATCGTCCAACCCATGCTAGCATGGAAAGCGGACGTTAAACGATGATGATGATGATGATGAATTGATACAGATTAAGATGTCTGAAAATGTGGTATTGTGTAGGCATTATCATTTATCACCATTTAAGGTTTGTTTTAGAATGGAAAAATAGATGTTGGCTCCTTTTGGGATAAAGGTTACAATGTTAGGTTAATATAAACATCTGAAGATTTAGACTTAGTATCTTTACTCAGATTTTACCAAGCATTTCTCCACTTAGAAAACACTTAACATATGCTTGACCTCACAATATAATTTTGGGATACTGTTTATTTAATAGGTATATTTCAACTATCAGTAGTTTATGAGAAAGTCATCTAAAAAGCAGTCTTATTTGCTCCGTCCTTGAAACCACTCCAGAATATGTCGAAACACACACACACACACACAAACACACACATGGTGGTTTTCAAAGTCAACAAAATACTCCATTTTATTTGTTATTAGTATTACTATTACACTTAGATATAAGCACTTCTCACTTGAACATATTTCTATTCTGTTGCTTTAATTACAGGTTTGAATAGCAGTTATAACAAAAATGTAGACTTGTATTTATGTCCTTGTCACATGTCCACTTAACAAAGCACAAAGACTTTGTCTCTTTATAAAATAGATATTTTGTAGAGGATCGTTATTAATTTATGTTCTAAATTTTTATTTCTCTATATTTCTAAAAAAAAAGGAAATAATTGATTTTAAATCATATTTGAAAATTGTTTTTATTCTTATGGATTTAAAAAAATATTTCAATTGCTTTGTTTGGTAGCAAATTAATGAAGACTGAGGGTTTGTTTATAATGCTTGGATACCGAAATGTGTGTGTGTACATTGTCATTACTTTGTATTGAAAGAAATATCAACTTGCCAAAAGAGTATTTTCAGAATGGTTACAATATTTACAAAAGAAAATGTATTGTGATTAATCGAGTAGGAGTAATTTATGTTTAAATTCAACATTGAAACTTCTTTCTTTTACCCCAAAAATTAATTTGTAGAAAATACTTGTTTTCACGATGTTTAGTTAAATTAAAGATATTTGAGCTATATTGCTCTGAAAGACTAGGACTTGCTATGTCAGGAATGACATACAGTTGACCTATAAACTTGATAGCCAGTTGGAGGACTTATGTTAAGGTGACAATGAGATTTTCATGTAAGAATGGAAAACAATATGTTAAATCTAGAGGCAACACTTTATTTCACTCATCAAAAATGAAACTGTTCATGACTGCCTTTAACATCATACCTACAATGTATCATACAAAACTTGTCTTATGATGTCTAGAAAAACATATTTGCTTTTAAAATTAGCTTCTATTTTTAGAGGTAAAACCTATATTGCTTTTCAGCAAATTTTGCTGCCTACAAATCCTACTTACATGTAACCAAAGTTGTGCTCTTCATTATAAATATAGAATTTATATTGTTTCTCCTTTAGTAATGAGTAAATCAGGACTGAACTGAAAATGTTTATATTTTCTAACCTTATTTCTGGCTTTCACTCAAGTGATTTGGGTTCAGTTTTTAGCAGGGAAACTATATTTTGATGATAGTGCTCTTGTATGGCTACAACCAACTGGTTGGTATGAATGGTAAAGAGTATTTTTATGCAGACATACAAAGTAAGGTCAAAGTTAGTAAAAGGGGAGAACCTAGATGGGATTGCTAAGCATTTTGCAGTAAACAGAATATAAACATGTATTTGTGATTCTGTGTTGGCTTGTTTATCGCTAGTGTTGGGAATATGATTATAATAAAGCTAGATATGGTTTCTTTGAAAATAATCTGAACAAATTAGTAAAAGGTTGCTTGCTTCAGAGTCAGAATAACAAGAAACTAGAATTTATCTGCTGTAAGATGAAAAGGCAGAATGAAAGAAACATGTTTTCTAAATATGTTTGTTTGCCCAGAATTCAAAAACAATTTCAGCTATATTATGTAGCTGATATTTGACAGATATTACATAGATATATAAAGGTAATTTATTTGTCAGAAGGTAGAGTTGTAAATTTCCTCAATGTATCAACAACTATATATTATCAGTATTATTTTTGTTATAGTTGTGTAGTGGATTGATGGGATTAATAAAGTAACAGAACAAATGTTTTAGGGTATTTAATTATGTCCTTATACGTAATTCAAAATTTACCTGAGTTGACTTCTCCTTTCAACCATTGAAGGGTGGGGGTGGGGTCAGCTAAATAAATACCAATCAAAATATTGAGGTTGCTATAATTTAAATATTCTCACACACACATGCATGTACACATGCGACATGCTAATGTTAGAAATAAAAATTGTTATAAATACAATCCATTATTATAGTTTATCAAACATATTTTTACTATTTAATTTTTCCTGAACATTTAAAATAATTTAAATACTGTTTTTCACAGAGTAGTTTAAGCAAATTATTATTTTGCTGAGTCTGAAAATTAGAACCTGTGATCTTTTATTGTTGGTTGGTCTCATAGGCAATTGTTGAGTGGAATCTTGAATGTGCTATGTTTGCCTTCCCTGAAGTAGTGTTATTGTGATACCTGAAGATGCTGTAACTAGGACAGTTTTACCTGTTGAGTAAACATTTAAGAAGTGTGTTAACTATGTAGCTCTTTCCTGAACAATCAAACATATCCAAAAAAAAAAGTGTGATGTTATTATTGTGGTTGCCCTGCAGAACATTCTCTTTAACTCTATTGCAGACTTCGCAGTGGTCTTCTGTTAGGTTTTGTTAAAGAAATTTTGTTTCAGGTATCATGAAGATTTGGATAGTTGTCAGCTTGGAGTCTGTTTTGTTTTATCTGATTTTCTAATTCTAAATTTGGCTCTAATTTTTCTGTATGGCAACGCAACATGTTGTCAAGGTTTTGAGTGGAAACATAATCAGGAATACAGATACAAACATGTGATTATTTTATATTGAAGAAGATACAGAAACTGAAACTTTTAAAATTATTTAACATTGGTAAATTGCTCATCATTTTATAGGTTTAAAATTAAAACTAACTTTACACAGACTTGATTTGCTTTATAAATAAAGTCATAGAATTTTTTCTTATGCAGCAAAGCAAGTCATGCAATGAGAATAAATGAATATTTATGCTAAAAAAATAATGAAAAAGTATCTCATTTGCTATTGATTTAACTTTATAAAAACAGTAAAACTTTTGCATAAATTAGTATAAAATATTAATATTCAAACAAATCAATAATTTTATTTATATTATCAATATCAATGTATTATTTCTTTAAACAAATTTAAAATAAAATTTTTTTAATCTTCTGGCCCCTATAAATATTTCCTAATCTTCATGAAAATTCTTTTCTTCCTAAAAAAATTTCTGTTCCTACTAAACACTAAAAATTTTTGAAACCCTGTACGTCACCTCAAAAATTTTCTGTTCTCAAACCCTAAATTCTGCACCTCCTGTAATTGAACAGCTACAAGGCCAATAAAACTTATTAAATTATCAGTAAAGTATTATTGAATAGTATATCAAATTTCACCTCAATATCTTGAATAATTAGAAGTGAATTTTAATGAAGTAGGGAATCTTCTGAGACCCAATGGATGAAAATGGTATTTGTTTTGTTTGTTTATTTCAATTTATTTATTGATTCCAAATCTGGCCTTAGTTTTTCTGTAGGACACCCTACTTGTGAGATTCTGAGTGGATGCATACCATGCATGATTATAGATATAGACATGCAACATGTCTATGTCTGTAATCATGCATACCTGTGTGTATGTTAATTTTCTGAGTTGTCAAGGCAACCTCAACAGTGCTAGTGCCACAGACAAATACACCCTGTACACTCTGTAAAATGGTTGATGATCAAGTGGTACTAAGAATATACAAACCCTGCAATGTTGGTGCTTTGATGAAATGAACCCAGTACACTATGTAATGTGGTTGACATTAGGGCCTGTCTAGGAGAGCAGTAACCTGTCTAACTCATGTTGTGGATGTAAAATAGTGATAATGACATACATACCATAGTTATAGTTTTTTAAATTGTTAAAATTTGCTTGTTAATAGTAGAATTTACAGATTATATCCTGAAATTAGGGTTCTGTATCTGTCGTGTAGTTGCTATTAAGCCATGGGTTAATTTGACATGTGCTTGAGCTTCTTTCTTCAATGTTTAAGAATTTGTCTAATATCTGATATTTAAAATTTTTTTCTTTTCTTTCTCTGACTCATTTTATTTGTGGCTTCTTCAGTTTTGTCCCTTTCTCACATAAAAGTATTTATTTCTTAAATGTGTATTATATTTCTTTCAGATATTAATAAAGATTTGATAGAATCTTTAGTAAAATATTAATCTGTAATGGATGTTTTTAAATTAGATGTTATTTAAAAAAAGTAACTAATTGTTTTACAGGCGTGGATTAAACCCTCCCCACAGAGTGAAGTCTATATCAATGGCAAGTTTTACTGCAGATGAAATGGAATTACTAAAATGTCATGGCAATGATGTAAGTGGAAACTTGCTGGCTTATTATTTTCTCATTTTTCTCTTAACCCTTCATTAAGAAAATTCCTACACAAAACGAATGGTGTTTATACTGAATCAAACAAAAGTATTTTCTAAATAACTGTATCACATTCACTTGCGTTAGTCACTGTTAAATATACGTAGTACGGATTGTGGAAATACACATCTAACAAGAGATTATTATGGGTTGGAGAGCCTTGAGTGTATCATAATGACAAATATTGTGTAGAATATATTTTACAGGTAAGACTACTAACTTTCAACAGTACATTAATATAAATGTACTTACTATTGTTATAGTACAATAAAGCATAGGTATTGTTAGGATCTTTTTAAAGTCTGTTTTCTCTGTGAAATTATTTTGCTGCTTCAGTGAGAACCCAGTATGTTTTTGGCCTAATCTGAAATAAGAAACTCAAAAAACATTATTTCAAAATTATGATTATTCTGTAGTTTTTGTATTGTTCTCAGTCTGTGAGAACTTGATAAATTTTTATTTACTTTTGTCTTGTTTTTAATTCTTCAAAACTGGTTTATTAGTTAATATCTTTACAAAAGAATAGATTTTGAATAGATATTTTATTCTCCTGTTAACTTAAGCAGAAACTTTTGTGAGCTGACAGAAATATGTAACACCTGTTGCGCAGGTGTTATTTAGCCATTGGGCCAAATGATATGTGCCTATCTTTGTTCTCTCTCTACATGTGTGTGCACTTGGAAATAAAATATTGAAAGGATAAGATAGATACAGTGATTGCTTGACTTAGATAGAGATCATGAATTAAGGTATTGTTGTGCCATTTTGAAAGGTGCCATATAGTTTCACTGTACTTTGCTTAAATTTAAAAAAAAAAGAACAGTTTAGTGGTGTAGCACCAATTACACTAACTGAGAAGCAGTTTAATAGCAGCATCACTGTGATTTAAATTCTCCCAGAGTTGCCTACACACACAGAGATTATATAGTGGGTTCAGAAGCAGACTAACAAGGAAGGTAGACTTCATATGTTGCAAATGCACAGGAGTAATTAGTATGGAGGGTATATCATCATTGTTTTAATTTCCACTTTTCCATGCTTGCATTGGTCAGATGGAATTCTTTAAGGCAGATGGTCTTCTACAGCCAGATACCCTCCCTGTTGCCAAGCCTCACTTGTTTCCTAGCAAGGTTATATTTTTCCAAGTTCAGACATATTTTCACAGAAGATTGAAAATAAATGACAATGCTTTTCTGATGATTACACATTTACAGTTATCATGTGGTGTCAAGATAAGGAAGCATTCTTTCTCTCTCTCTCTCTCACACACACATGATAGGTTTCTTTCAGTTTCCACCTATCAAGCCCACTCATAAGCTTTTGGTTGGCCCAGGGCTATAGTAGAGGACATCCTAAATGTCAAATTATAGGACTGAACTCAAAATCATGTAGTTGAGAAGTAAACTTTTAAACCACACAGCCATGTCTGTGCATGAGATTAAATTCTTTGAAATACTTGGATGACTCCCTAGAAATAGTTGGTAACTTCTGTTATCTTGGTGACCTCATTAGCAGTTGTGGTGAGTCTTCCAAAAGCATAGTTATCAATAAAAACAAGGTGGAGAAAGTTCAGGGAGCTATAATCTCTGTTGACAACAAAGACTTTCTTTCTCAGAATAAAAGGCAGACTATATACAATGCTTATGGATGAAGTGTCATATTACATTGTTGTCAGATATGGATCTTGAATGCAGAAAAGTTATGGAGATTAGAAATAAGGCAAGCATTTGGAAGAGGGAGGCCAAAGAAGGCATTGTCTGAAATTGCGAAGACATCTCAAGAGGCTGAACTTCAAAAAGATGACAAAGGACAGAGATTTATGGTGAAGTGCTGTGCTGGAGATAACTTGCCTAACTCATTCAAGAAAAAAATTTGCTCTCTTAATTCATTACTCTTATCAATCACTCATTCTCCCTTTTCAGTGTTCCTTCCTTCTATTGTCCTGTCTTTCTTAAATTACACCACTGGTGCACGGAAGGATAACATTGCATTGGATGCGTCTGAAGTTAGTCCCGCTTACCACCATCTTTTTTTATTGTTATCCATTGCGTGCGTGCGTGCACACACACACACACACACACACACACACACACACTTTCTATCTCTCTCTCTCTTTCTCTCTCTCTCTTTCTCTCTCTCTCTCTCTCTTTTTCTCTCTCTCTCTCTCTCTCTCACATGTTTGGCAGTTTAATAAAGCAGTTGTAATCTTGCAAAAAAACAAATTTATTTTAATAAAAATTTGTGCACATGTTCTTGATAAGCTTTCTTATAAGATTATTCTATGGGTCTACCATTTGTTTCAATAACTGCTTCAATTCATTTGGACATCACCTGAGCAATGGTAGCTTTCATTGAAGCTAGGGTATTGTGAGGGTATTGATTAATCTCATTTTCAACAATGCTCCAAATGTAGTAGTCCATGTGATTTACATCTGGCAAGTTTGGAGCACACAAGTTTGGTGTTATATGATAGTAAATATTGTTTTGACATTCATTCCTAGGTTATGTGGGCTTTGTGAGCAGATACCGAGTCTTGTTGAAACATACATGGCCTTTCACTGTATACTTCACCCATCCTTAATACCTGTCTGAAGCACCTCAACGTATCCAGCAACATTACTTATAAGACTCTATGATGTGAGGTGTCATGACATAGCCTTCATCACTCACCACTCCTAAAACTATCACAGTTACTGAAAACTTAGTGTACATCATTTTGGAAACATTAGAAGGATCTGTACATAACTGTCACTTCTGTTAGATTTTTGGTCTTGGTCAAAGTTTTTCTCTTCAGAGAAGAGAAATTAATTAAAGAACGAGCATGCCATGTTCATGAAGGTTTTTTAACCTTGTTAAGTAATTGCTTGGCTTAGATCAAGTGTTTTTTTTTCTGTGCTGGGATCATTATCAATAATGTTTTCAACCCAGTGGATGAATTGCAGTGTTCTCATAAGTGTCTGGACATCTAGAATGTTTTTTTTTTTTCTCTCTCTTTGATACAGTTGAAACATTCCTGCCAGGGGCTTATCTGAACTTTGTGCACAAAAGATCTTGCAAGGCTGAGAAAGTTTGCAATTTACAAATTGTTGTGTTCTGCACATATGTAACAAAGGCTACATATCTTTTCGTTTCTTGTGCTGGCATTCTATCTGCTGTGGGGGAACTGAAAGAAATAGAACTTTTTATTTGCTATCAAGAGAGTAATATACTGATAACTAAATATCCTCAAATACCCCTCACATCCTTCGTATATCTTTCATGTCACTTATTCTTGACATCCATTACTTTTACTATCTTACTTGCACCCATCTTCACTCTACTTGTATTACTCCTTTCTCTATCATTCAGTGCTGACACCTATCACTATTTTTCTCTCCTCCATCATGCTCTCTCACCATCATTCTACTCCAGCACTCTCTTTTCTCCCATACACTCTTTCCCTCAGCATTTTCTCACTTCCTGTTCTTCTGTTACTTGCAGTCTCCCTCCTCTCACCTACTCTTTCTTCCCCTATTGTGTCTCTCATGTTCTTTCTATCCAGTTACCCCTTTCTTGTCCTGGTTACCTTTCATCACTCTCTCTTCTCTCAGCTGGGAATGAGGTAACCTGGTAAGCTAACGATGTAGGATAAGGACTACTCTTTAGTCTTGCTGGGGATGCAACAATTTCCCTAGAACTGATGAAATGATAAAATAGGCACAGTACACTCTGTAAAGTGGTTTGTGAATGAATGGAGATAGAGCGGATTCATTGGTCTTGTCAAAGGCATGACAACATCTGTAGTACTGAGAGCACAATATAATGCAGCCAATCATCATCATCATTTTTTAATGTCTGCTTTCTTTGCTGGCATGGGTAAGACGGTTTGACTGAAGACTGGCAAGCCAGGAAACTGCACCAGGCTGCAGTCTTATCTGGCAAGGTTTCTACAGCTGGGTGTCCTTCTTAATGCCAACCACTCCAAGAGTGTAGTGGGTGCTTTTTACGTGCCACCAGCACGTGACGTGGGCCAGTCAGGTGGTACTGGCATTGGCCACACTCAAATGGTGCTTTTTACGTGTCACTGGCATGGAAGCCAGTCTGGTGGGGCTGTCATCGACCACGCTCAAATGGTGCTTTTTATGTGCCACTGGCACAGGTGCCAGTCAGGCGGTACTGGCATTGTAAAGCGTGGGAGGTAATCCAGCTATAGAAAACAAACTCTGAACCATTTAGTAGAGCAGTTACTCCAACTAAGAACTGACTTGGTTCATGACTACCCATGAGATTTAATGTATTCATGTTCTACCGCTTGGTTATGAAAGGCAAGAGTGTGCTTAATCTTAAAACGTCGTCTTTGCATTTTGATTCATTGTCAAAAATCATTTTCTTAGTTTCAGCAAAATTAAACTATGATTCATATACTGGATCACTATTTACGTATATCTCTAAATGTTTGCCCAATACACAATCACAAACATATACTTTCACAATAGTTTCATATAATTCAAACACTAGTTGAATAATGAAAAAAAAAGTTTACTGATGCCTTCTAATATTTGTGATAATTTTTTTATTACCTACTGTGATACACACAGGCAGCATATTACATTAGAAATATATATATTGCCATGTAAGAGAGTTAAGTAATATTATTTAAATTTTTGCAGCTATTTATGTTAGTGTATTATAGGAAAGGAGGCCAAGAAAAGTAAAAATGAACAAGTTTGACATGTTAATATGTTACAAGATGAAATAGCCAACATTTCAGACAAAGCCAAAAATCTTTATTATCAACAAAGTGAACAGCCTAAGGTGTTAGATATTTCTACCTTAAGCCAGAACTGACATCAAAAATATCCTCTTACTTTGCATGAGAACCATCATGAACAGACAGATAGAAAACATCCTTCAATGAGTGCATGACTTCTCTTCAATAGTACCAAGACTCTCTCTCTTTCTCAAAATTTGAGTAATTGCAATTGCCAGGTAACACAGTCTCTGAGATCTCATTGTTGTTTCATTTGCATAATGTTGCCAAACTGTACCTTAAAGGTAACCAGGTTTCTTAAAGATTAGAAAATACTTTAATCTTGATGGGTTAGTAACTCAGTGCAAAGCTCAATTGTGACCACTCTCCAATACACCACTCTTCCTTCTCTACCCTATCTCTTTCATCATCTTTAGGTATAAACTTAAGCAACTTCAACAGACATGTATATACCTCATACACTTTCCCTTTACTCCTCACTGGACAATTGATATCATCTTTCATCATTTATCCACCTCTTGTTTTTTTTTTGTCATTTCTTTACCTCTCTCCTCTCTAGCGCTAGTGCCAAAATGAAATGTATCCAGTCCACTCAAAGTGTTGGGTTAAGAACTCTCTAGTTTTGTCAAAGGCAAAATAAGTCCCTAGTACTGGTGACCTGAAACAATGAGCCCAGTACACTCTATAAAGTGGATGCCATTAGCAAAGGTATCCAACCATGAAAACCAAGCCAACTTATGAGCAAGATATAGCCTTCCAACCCATCTAAGAGAGTATAAATGACTGTCCAGTGCATGCCAGTATGATGGGAATTGGATATAAATGATGATAATGATGACAACAGACTGCTGTTGTTCTGACAGTAAAATATTATTGAGAGAGAGCGAGAGAGAGAGAGAGAGAAAGAGAGAATTCTATTCTGTCAGTTAAGTGGCTATTAGTAAAACTGAGTGACATGCATGTAAGTTCTTGGCAAATGAAATCTGTAACCTGGTTTTGATTATAGGTTGGAACTACATGGAAAAGGGTATAGCTTTGTATTGTTCTCCTCATAATGTTATAGCTTCATGCTAAATTAAATCTGAATAGATTAAAATTATTTTTCTATTTAGAGAGTGCTTACTTAATCAGACTAAATGATGATGACATCAAGTGAGACAGATTGGACAGTATACTTGTTGATGGGTTGAATAACAACTGTGGCTAGATGATTTTTTTACCTTTTAGGTGCCTATCAAAATACCTTCATTCCAATAGGTTTTATGTTGGTAAAATGAGGTAGCTAGATTACTTTGTTCATGTGATTATTATTTCCTTATCACAAAAATTAAACCTCTTATGAAGCTCATTAAATCCATCTATTATATATTAGTGCAGTGTTGCTTGTTGGTCATATGGAGGTGAGGGGTATATATATTCAAATTAATGTGCTAAGTGAAATTTTGTATTGCATTAATTTTTTCAAGCTGAATCTTTTTCACTTGGTGAACCTAAAATGCATTTATCATCATTATCATCATCATTTCTTTTTCAAAAATATTTTGCATTAGAGAATACTATAAAATTGTTATCGGTTAAAACAAATCATAAAGATTTCTGATGTCATTTTATGACAATATAAATAATTGTAGCAATAATTGCTTGGCAAAACTAGAAGTTGTTCTTTTAAGAAACTCACTGTATTAAAAATTGATCAAATAGTAGTAGTAGCTGTCTTTAATAACAGCATTTCCAATGAGGATTGCTAGTTGATTTTCCTTTAAAACTTTTTAATATTTTGCTTTAAATATTTTTCGAACCAATGTTGTAATTCAGGATACATTTGAGAGATCTTTGTTGAAAAAATTATTGTAAAGAAACATGTTTAAACGTACACTTCAAGAAGTAATCATTTAACACAAACTAGAAAGTTTTGTTGAAATTCAAATATCACCTCGTGGACAGTTAGTGCATAGTTTCATTTTCTTAGTGAGTTTTTAATAAATACATAAGAAAAAACTTCTACATGAATGACTAGTAAAATAAAAAATGGTAGTGGTTGTTATTTAACTCTGTCAATTCTAATTGAGCAAATTTATGAGTATAGGCTTTCCAGACTTGACAATCCCATATTTTTTCAAGCATAATATAACTAGAGCTATTCAGTGTGTCTTCCATTTTTTTCAATAGTTTGTGGTCTTAGAGAAACTTGGCTATTCCTAGAAGATTGATTAACCATATAGGAGCTCCCTTATTTGCTTTCAACAACTACATTCAATTAATTTCTGCTGATCTCGATTTTTAAAATGTGTTGAAAAATCTATGGATCTATAGAAATATTACTTTGTTTTTAAATCTGAAACATTTAGCTGATAAGAGAGAATTGAATTAATTAATCCAACAAATTAAATGAATTCGCTTAAGCTTTTAATTTTTGTGAGGAAAAGTTTAAATGTGTTGTACTGATTTATTAAGTACATTTTAAGGTGTGTTAAAAAATATCACAATAGTTCAGACAAATCTTACGCAGATCAACGCTCTGTTGAACAAACACAAAAAAAATTCTCTTTCGAAAACTAGGTTAAAGCTAGAAAATGGAGTAGTTATAGATACATTTGTGACTCAATGTTTTGTGTGCATGTATGTGTATATACTGTGTAAGTATGTGTATGGTAGGATCAAGAGCAAGTGCAGAAACAGCAATTACACTGGCTAATCAACTTAGAGTTAATGGTAGTTATTTTTTAAAAATCATATGAAAAAATCTATCAAGGTACTAAATATACACTTCTCATAGAAGAGATCATACTGAGAGTAGTTGTTTTCTTGTTTTGACCTACTGTGGCAAACATTGATTGTTTGAGCTAAAAAGAGAGTCCTTTATGCAGTTACTTGATCTTCTAAAAAAGCCAAAACTTTCTCAAATTACAACTTAAAAAGAAAGGAAATTTTAGATAATGTAGTTCAGATAGTTTGAAAAAAAAAAAAAAGGCATTTTTGATTGTGGTGGCTAGTGCTAAGTAGCAATAATAATGACTGCATTGATAGAACCAAAACAAAACATGCTGGTCTTGGAATGCTAAATCATGTGATGTGGAAGATGCTGTATTGCAAACTTGACTCTTGCTGTTCCTAAACTTTCATTAGTGCCATTTGTCACATTACAGCATCAATAACACACATTCATTTACATACTCTTACACTCTGACTTGTACACTCCTTTACTCATTCACTCTCTTATACCCTTACTCATGTAGGGCCTCCGTCCATCAACATTGATCATGCATTTGCACATGGATGTGCTGGTCTATGCAAGATTTTATTTTAAGGAACGCTTGTAGTTTCTCATGCATACAAATCTTTTCTTTGTACTCCACTGGTGTTTACTGAAGAGAAAGGCTACTAATTTTAGTTGATACAACTAGGCACCAGTATTGTTGTGGGTGTTGCTGTCAAAAAACAGTGAACTGGAACACCACAAGGCATCTAGCCAGATCTTTTAAGTTTCACCTATCCATACTTTGTATTGATACTCTTATTTTCTAAAAGATAGTAAAAGTATCAAAGCTGAAAAGATAAAAGGCAAAATTAACCCACTCAAGATTTTTTCTCAGAACAGTCAGAACAAAAATACTGCAGTATTGTATCCAACACTCTAATAGCTCTGCCAATTCACTGCTTTCCTCATTTTCCCGTGCATTTACTCACTCATTCATTCACTCAAACATTCACTTAGTGTTTCAAGTTTCATCATATTAGCATCCTCAGGTGATTGACTATAGCTGTAAAATTGTTATAATTCAATTAAATAATTAAAATTGTTATTAATTCCATTAAATAATTCCATTGCATGTTTGTAAATGTCCTCAACAGCTGTCGGTTACTAACAGAATATGATGAGTAACTTGGAAGAATAAATAGATAGTCACTACTTCACATATACTTTTCACATGTATTGGAATGCTTTTGCACACTCACATACAGCTAAATCCAGGATTGAAAAAATTAGTTGGCAATTTTGATGTGATTTTTTTTTTTTTTTCACCCCATCAGGTTAGCAAGGAATCCATCATTGACTGGTGAGAAGTATTGTAAATTTTGACTGAACTTTCAGTATCTTCAATAGTCATTATCAAAGAAGTGTATGTTTCTGTATTGACATATTAACTCTGCAGTAGGTTTGAAAATCACAGAGCCCTTCTTTTTAGTATTTTGCTAGTTAAGGATTCGAAGATGGGTTTGTTATTTAAAAAATTTTTTTTGAAAAAGTTGGATAATTGTCTGTCCATTAATTTTATAGAATGTGCAAAATTTGTAATATCAGACCCCTTATGTTTTATAGAGTGGAAGATTTGTATTCTATTGCTTATGGAGCAAATCATCAGGATTATTATTATTATTAGGGAAGATAACATCTGTTGAATATGTTGTATTTATCACAGAATATATGTGTACTCATTATTAAATGATTTAATATATGCTAAGATTCAGCTTTCTTTGTTGTTTTGCGTTTCATGTTCTTCTATGCTATCATGGGTTGAACAAATACTTATTTAGGCATCATTTTCCAGCCAGCTGTCCTTCCTGTCATTAACCCTTATCTCTTTTGCAAGTTAGATATTCTTATTCCACTTTTCATTGAAACTGTAGAATTACAAGATGGTTTGTTAACAAGGAATGTTAACATAACCGTTTTTGCTCAAATATTTCCATGTGAAAATGTGGAATGTAAACACACACACACTATCTCTCTCTCTCTCTCTCTCTCTCTCTTTCTCTCTCTCTCTCTCTCTCTCTCTCTCTCTCTCTCTCTCTCTCTCTCTCTCTCTCTCTCTCTCTCTCTCTCTCTCTCTCTCTCTCTCTCTCACATACATACACAACATATGATGAGCTTCCATACAGTTTCTTTATTCACAGTATGGTTGATGTGGTGCCAGCCATGCTCCTAACAAAACCCTGACTAACTCATATAGAAAAAACAAAAAAACATATCTTTGATTTTCAGATCAATGTTTGTCTGCCTCACTCTGACACTTAAAGTGAATGTCAGAGATAGATTGAAGGAGATGATGTGATTATTTGTTTGCTCTTAATATTGTTTTAGATAATCTAATGAAGCTTTGTGAATATTATTTTTGATATATTCATTTTCTACAAGTTTAGATAAAAATCTGAGTATAAAATTTAACTATATTAGAATACTGTATTTATGGGTCAACATCAGATCAGTGCCCTTCTAAGTATATCTGTTTTACATTCTATTAAATATTCAATATACCTTATCCTTTAGCACTATGGATTAAGTTATATTTTTACATAAGAATTTTCTGAATGATTACATATTTTTGAGATGAATGATGTGAATATTAGTTATTAATGATAAAGTGGCAACCTGGTAGAATTGTTAGCCAAGCAAAATGCTTAGCAGCATTTTGTCTGTTCTGAGTTCAAACTCCTGCCGAGGTCCACTTTGCCTTCCATCCTTTCAGGGTTGATAAAATAAGTACCAGTTGAGCACTGGGACTGCTGTAATCAACTAACCCCCTCTCCTGGAGTTACTGGCCTTGTGCCAAAATTTGAAACCAATATTAGTTGTTGTTGTTGTTTAGCTCCAGATTAGTCCTGATCAACCAACCCTATGATCAAAGGCATCCCAGCTGTGATAATTCTATAATTTTATATGCTCAGGACTTTGAGTAATGTATTTTTCTTTTTTTATTATGTTAAGGTATGATCTAATGAAGTCTTAAATGCTATTTATAGCAAGTCACCATATGTAGGCCATTTTAATTAAAATTTTTTGTACATCACTTGTTCTAAATTTTCAAGGTGTAGTAGGTGATATGGATTTTAATGATAACACTGCCAACGTATATGTAAATAAGTCCGTCTAAAGATCACAAAACCATTAACAATGTATCTTAACAATAATAGTGTGTACAAAACTCTTTTATTTCAGAGTAACATTTATATTGGTTCTTGTGTTGCTTTAAATTAATATTTATGAATTCATTGAAATCTAAACATAGTTACGTGAAATCTTGTCTGTTATGGGGATTATGACACTCTAATCTCTGTTAATAGTACCGGCCCAGTTATGATACATATAACAAAGAAACAGTTTTGAATTACACTTTCTCTATCAGTGAACAAAACAACTAAAGCCTTCAAATTACTAGAAGTGCAAGGCCTTATAATCTCTGATTTATCATAGTGACTTTGCATGTATAAACATTGCCAAAACTATTCCAAAGATTTGGCCATAATCCAATCAGTTGCTCGCTTTTTATAAGAATAAGTGCAACCCAGAATAAAGTATTGCTCCTAGCTAAGGCTATTCTGTTACTGTATATATGACCAGTCTAGATTGCATCCAAAAAGAGGTAAAGATTCACTCAACCAATGCACTACATATGGTTTGTTCTCCCTCTTGGCATCTACCACAAAAATGACCTCTGGTTCTTAAAATTAGCAAGCTACATACCCCTACAGTACCTGAAAAACTCAATTTTTCTCATCTTAATATCCTTACACTGTCACTTCTTAGATCTTGAACTAAACATTGTGTACCAATTATTTGTCCTCAGAGCTGAGATATTGAAATATGCTTCCTGTTTAATTCTCCTTTAAATGTTGACCAACATATGTTCAAACTGAAGATAACATCTATTCCACCTTTCATGAAAGAGGCTACAAGTCCCATGAATGCCTTTAGTATCACTTGTAAATTAAATTTTATAAAAAGGTAAAACGCTTAAGACTGGATTTTTTCAAAGCTTGTTATTTTTATAAGTTATTTAGGATAGAAATTCATTAGTGATTTGACTGACACCAATAGCTTGATAAGAAAAAATTGTTTTTTAAATCTCACTGAAGCATTTTAGGAATACACTAATTATTGGCTAAATGATTATTATGGCTAGTAGTTTATAAAACAGTAATAAGCAGTTCATGATAACATGTTTTCACCTTATGCACCAGATGAAGGATCTAATAGTTGACCGATATTTACAATAAGAAAGAAAATGGCATTTAATTGCAATTAATTAGAATAAAAAAGGGCAAAAAATACTTCCTATGCCTTTTCACAGTTGGACAACCAGGTTTGGTTATTCTTGGTAGCCAGCCAAAGAGAAGGTAAATTCTTATTTGACACCATTAGTCTTCTGAATTACAATTGGTGGAAAAAGTTCAAGGCTGAAAGAATAGTATAGCCTAACAAAAGATATATATATATATATATATATATATATATAAAACTGTGTGGTTTCAGATGTATTGGGTTGGCAACTAAGTTCCTGCCGTTTTTTTTTATTTATATTTTTTGAAAGGTTTCATAAAAAATAACAACTAATTAATCAATAATGTATTCACCCTTGTTGTTTACAACTTCTTCCCAACGTTCTACAAGATTTTCTATATCTCGTTGGTAGAAATCACTCGATTTCAACAAGAAAAGTTGATCCAACCAAGCTCTCAATTCTGCATCAGTATTGAATGAAACTCCACGCGTAACATTTGAAATAGATCGAAAGCGGTTTTAAATCCGTTGGTGCCAAATCAGGAGAGTACGGTGGGTGTGGCAGGACTTCCCAGCCATGCGTTTGAATGGCTTCCTTGGTCATATTGGCAATATGAGGGCGGGTGTTGTCATGCAGCAGAAGAGCTCCATGCTGACGATTAGGCCTTTTCTCTTGAATAGTCGTGTTGAGTTGTTCCATCTGTTGAACATAGAGTTCCACATTGACCATTTGGCTTCATTCAAGCAATTCATAATGGATAATCCCTTCCCAGTCCCACCATACGCACATCGTTTTACGCAGATGAAGATCTTGTTTCGCGCACGATGTCACTTATTTACCAGGGCTAAGCCATTCCTTACGCTGCTTCATATTGATGTACAGGCACCATTTTTTGTCACCAGTAACGATTTGGTAAAGAAATCATTGCTTGTGTCCATGAGTTGAGCGGTGACGAGCAAGCAAACCAGCAGAGATTGTGGTTCGTTGATTTTTGTTGTTGTCACTTAAAGCATGCGAAACGCATGCTCCACACTTCTGAACCTTTCCCATTGAGTGAAGATGTTTCTCTATACCAGTGTGGGAACATTCCATTTTCTCTGCCAGTTCCCTTGTCGTTTGACAAGAAGTTTCATGCTAAAATTGGTTTAATGGCTCTTCATCAAACTCAACTGGACGGCCAGAATGAGGTGCGTCTTTGAGGTCAAAATTTCCATTTTTGAACTTGGCATACTAATCACGAGCAGTTCTTTCAACTATGGCACCCTCTCCATACACAGCACAAATGTCGCTGAGGTGGGGTATGTGGATAGGCGGAGGGTGGTGGTAGAGGTGGGGTATGTGGGAGGTGTAAGGGATGAGATGGGAAGGTGGGGTGGGCTTATGAGGGAGGGTTGATGATGAAGGGGGAAGGAGAAGGTGGAAATGAGTGAAGAGAGAAAGAGGATAGGGGTGACAAGTAGGAGCAAGAGAGGAGAGGTGGGAGGGGGAGAGAGGCAAGGGGAGGAGGTTAGATGAAGAGGGGAGGAGAGTTGAGCCCATGTGGT
>NC_068983.1:146296010-146302675 GCF_001194135.2 Octopus bimaculoides | reverse complement strand
TCAAACTCAACTGGACGGCCAGAATGAGGTGCGTCTTTGAGGTCAAAATTTCCATTTTTGAACTTGGCATACTAATCACGAGCAGTTCTTTCAACTATGGCACCCTCTCCATACACAGCACAAATGTCGCTGAGGTGGGGTATGTGGATAGGCGGAGGGTGGTGGTAGAGGTGGGGTATGTGGGAGGTGTAAGGGATGAGATGGGAAGGTGGGGTGGGCTTATGAGGGAGGGTTGATGATGAAGGGGGAAGGAGAAGGTGGAAATGAGTGAAGAGAGAAAGAGGATAGGGGTGACAAGTAGGAGCAAGAGAGGAGAGGTGGGAGGGGGAGAGAGGCAAGGGGAGGAGGTTAGATGAAGAGGGGAGGAGAGTTGAGCCCATGTGGTGCAAAGGAGACAAGAGAGAAGATTAATCCCTGTTATATATATACATACATACATACACACTCATACACTAACAAACATAAATATATACTTACACACATACAGATCTCAGCACCTTTTTTTGTTTTTGTAGCAAAATAATACTTGTAAGTGAAGATGTCATTATTTTGTATACTAAAATACACTTGCAAAGAAAAAAAAAGAAAATTGACATACTGAGAGGTAGTTAGGAAAGTAAGATGATTAAAGACAGTGTCATTACAAATTTGTCACATCTTGATAGTCTTTCATCTATTCCTCCCTCTTGGTGTTTAAATTTCTATACAACTTTCAGCTTCTTCTTCTTGACAAGTTCTTTTACTTTACTTCACCTATTACTCAGCCTCTCACTTTTTAGAATCTTCCATCTCTCTCTCTCTCTCTCCACATACACACACACACACACACACACATATATATATATATATATATATATATATATGTACATATATATATCATCATCGTTTAATGTCCGCTTTTCATGCTGGCAAGGTTTCTACAGCTGGATGCCCTTCCTAACACCAACCACTCCGAGAGTATATATATAGCTTCCGCTATCTAGGTGACCAAGTTAGTAGTGAGGGAGGGTGCACTGAAAGTGTAGCTGCTAGAATAAGAATAGCATGGGTAAAGTTCAGAGAGCTCTTACCTCTGCTGGTGACAAAAGGCCTCTCGCTCAGAGTAAAAGGCAGACTGTATGACGCATGTGTACGAACAACCATGCTACATGGTAGTGAAACATGGGCCGTGACTGCTGAGGACATGCGTAAGCTCGCAAGGAATGAAGCCAGTATGCTCTGATGGATGTGTAATGTCAGTGTGCATACTTGACAGAGTGTAAGTACCTTGAGAGAAAAGTTGAACCTAAGAAGCATCAGTTGTGGTGTGCAAGAGAGACGATTGTGCTAGTATGGTCATGTGGCGAGAATGGATGAGGATAACTGTGAAAAAGTGCCACATTCTAGCGGTTGAGGGAACTTGTGGAAGAGGTAGACTCAGGAAGACATGGGTTGAGGTGGTGAAGCACGTCCTTCGAACATTAGGCCTCACCGAGGCAATGACTTCTGACCGAGACCTTTGGAAATATGCTGTGCTGGAGAAGACCCGGCAAGCCAAGGCCTCTACCAGGGGTGTAGCCAACCCACTTATGCGCACCTTTCCTTCATTGGACACTAAACTCTGCTTGCGAAGAACTGTTGAGGCAAGTGAAATCGAAATCGAACTAAATTCGACGACTGGCACCCATGCCAACGTCTCCTTCATTGGACACTAAACTCGGCTTGCGAAGACCTGTTGGGGCAAGCGAAGGCGAAATTGTGATGGCACCTGTACCAGTGGAGCACTAACAGCACCGTCTGAGTGTGATCATTGCCAGAGCAGCTGTCTGGCTTCCATGCCAGTGGTATGTAAATAGCACCATTTGAGCGTGATCATTACCAGCGTCGCCTTCCTGGCACTTGTGCTGGTGGCACATAAAAAGACATTCGAGTGAGGTTGTTGCCAGTGCCACTGGACTGGCTCTTGTGCAGGTGGCACGTAAAATACACCATTTTGAGCATGGCCATTGCCAGTACCACCTGACTGGCCTTCGTGCCGGTGGCATGTAAAAGCACCCACTACACTCTCGGAGTGGTTGGCTTTAGGAAGGGCATCCAGCTGTAGAAACTCTGCCAAATCAGATTGGAGCCTGTTGTAGCCATCTGGTCCACCAGTCCTCAGTCAAATCGTCCAACCCATGCTAGCATGGAAAGTGGACGTTAAACGATGATGATGATGATATATATATATATATATATATATATATATATATATATATATATATATATATATTGCTTAACTTTTATTTTCAAATTATTATACACACAAATATAAATACTTATTTACATATTTTATTAATTATCTTACCATTACATATAATATATATTGATGTCTATCTAATATTAACATATGTTGTAGTGTCTTTCATTTATACATACATACACATAACTATAATTATTAATTGTAATAAATGACTATAAAGACTGACTTTTATTTTCAAAAAATTATAAACAAACGCATATATAAATAAACTGATCTGATTTGATTAGCTTTTTACTAACATTCACACACACACACACACACACACACACTTACACACAAATTTACAGAAACAATCGACATCTATATTTATTACATTTAAAAATTTTAATTTTTACTTACTTTTTTATTTATATTATTTTTATCTTATCCACATATATTTACTTACATATACTGTGCTGGTAGCACGTAAAAAGCACCATTGGAGCATGGTCGATGCCAGTACTGCCTGACTGGTCCCCTCGTGCCAGTGGCACATAAAAAGCACCCACTACACTCTTGGAGTGGTTGATGTTAGGAAGGGCATCCAGCTGTAGAAACCTTGCCAGATTAGATTGGAGCCTCATGCAGCCTCCTGGCTTGCCAGTCCTTAGTCTATCCGTCCAACCCATGCCAGCATGGAAAGCAGACGTTAGATGATGATGACACACATAAAATCAACTGAGACAATAAATATCCATATACACACACGCACAAATTAACATAAACAATAGACCTCCATATTTATAACGGTTTTATTATTATTTAAATTTTTACTTTATTTTATTTATTTATATTTTTATCATACCCACATATACTAACATGAATAAATATAGTAACACACACATAAATGAACTTAGACAATACACACACACACACACACACACACACACACTCACAAATTAACACAGACATCCATTTTTATAACAGTTTTATTTAAATTTTTACTTAATTTTATCTCTCATTTTTTAATTTTATTTTTTTTATCTTATGCACATATATTTTTATTTCATATTTTCATTTTATTTCAGTTATTTTAGTATTTATTTTTTATTTATTTTTATTATATTATTACCTTTTATTTTTTATCATTATATTTTTGTATACTTTAAAATTTGACTATTTTAATTTTTTTAATTTTTATTAATATTCATTATTTACTTTTACTTAGTTTTATATTTACAGTTTTATATACTTTATTATTATTATTTAAATAAGATTATTAACACGCACACACAACTTTCATCTACATAGTCTATTGGAGTATCTCAACCAATCAACATGTAGCTTCCTTCATGTCTTTTCACCCTAGTGATATTTTGCTCTAAATCTTCAAAAGGCAAACTTATTTTATTCTATATATTTGTAATTTGTATTGAGTGAAAATTGAAACAATTGTAGGCAATGTTAATTAATAGATAAATTAAATTATATCCATTAAATCTCTCCATTTTCTTACTTAATAATTGTGTGTGTGTCTGTCTCTTTTCTTTTCATCACTCAGTCTGTCTATCTCTTATTCTCATTCACTAATATCAACACCAATATCACTGCTGGCATCTCTGCTACCACTACAAGTATAACTGATGACTGTATATATTTTATTTGAGTTACTTCCCTTAGCATTACACAAAAGATAAATGGGAACATGCTATTGTATGAATATAGAGATATCAAAACTAACAGCTTGGTTGTACATATGTATGTAGAGTTTGGAGGTATTATCATCACCATCATATTAACATTCACATTTCCTTGCTCAAATATGACAGGTTTTCTATGGCCATGTGCCCTTTCTGTTACTAACCATCACCTGTTTCCAAGTAAGATAATATTTCCTCTTGACTAAATATGTTTTCACAGAAGATTGGAAATGAAGAACATTGCTTACATGATGGTGACATTCATTTGCAACTATCATGCAGTATCAAGACACACACACCAGGCTTCTTTCAGTTTCTATCTACCAAATGCACTTGCAAAGCTTTGGTTGGCCCAAGGTTATAGTAGAAGCTTAGAGTGACATGCAATAAAACTTAACCCAATATTGTTGTGGTTGGGAAGCAGACTTCTTAACCATACAACCACATGCAGATATATAGGAATGGTTGTCTTGGAATTATGGTTTCATCTGATAAATCCAGTCTACAATGAAACTTTGAAGTTACCATCAACCTTATTATCTTGTTCCTTTGACTCTTATAGTTTCTTGTCAGCATGCTGCCATTTCTCCAATTCGTTACAATGCATTGAGTAAACAGGCACAGCATAAATAAGTGAGGACTCTTTAATCTTAAAAATCAAATGGTGACCTCACTAGTATTGGTGTCACAATAAAATGCACCTGGTACACTCTACAAAGTAGTTGGCATTCAAGTGATGTCAAGTACCTTATGATTTTGTTAAGGACATAACAACCTCTCAAGTGCTGATGCCATGATAAAATGCAAAATGCATTCAATACTCTCTGTTAAGTAGTTGGTGAAAGGAAGAGCATCTAACCATAGAAACCAAGCAAGAAATGAAACATATTTTCAAGATGTGGTCCTCTAAACCATCTAAGGTGGCAGTGACTCTGAATGAGAACTGATTTGGGTCATAAGGAACCATTCAAAGAATATCAATTTTTAAGGTGAATATAAAATGATGATGATGTGTGTGTGTGTATGAGAAAGAGAGAGAACTACAAAATTTACATAGTTATAATTCTTTGTTAGCTTCAAGTTAATATAGAAAGGTCTCTCTTGTTCTTGGTATAATCACCAGCTGATTGTGATAAGTTTGAAGAAAAATTTGTATCTAGATACTGAATTTCTCCATCAGATCTTTGATTATGATTTCTTATTGTTGTATTGGGTGTGTTCCTTTAATGTCAAGTGTGACAATTACTGAAACACATTTCAATGTTTTTGATTTACAAGACTAACTTGGTGGAAAGGGCAGAGCCCACAATCCTTGCAAGCCCACCAAGTCTGGTAACATTGATGCTATTAATGATCTGTTTGAACTATTGTATGTTAACAGTTGCAAGAAAGACGTGAACAGAGAGGAATTTCTAGAGGCTGATGTTCTGTAGATGAAGGAATGGATATAGTTGTTAGTGTGAGAAAACTGTGACTGGAAGTGCCAAGAGGTGGAGAGATGAGTTGTGGAGTTATAAAACCAGCTAGCTCTGAGGAGCAGAGGCCAGTGTAATAGTCTGGGCATGTATTCTTCCCACTGTCTAGTTTATTTCTGTAAGCTTTGCAGATTCTAATGTTGACCATATGCAGATTCTAATGTTGACTAATGGACTTGATCTGATTGTAACAGTTGCTCTTCTTCTGCACTGACTGTTGGTGGACATACTAGAGTAGTAATGAAGGCCTAGTGAAGCTATTGATGCTACAGTTATTTCTATATGTATGTGTTTTCATCCTTGTTTATTATGAGTTGGGTTTTGGGAGAAGCTGCTCTGGTTTGGAGTTATTGTCTGTATATCTTATGTTTTGAGAGCATTTTTCAAATAGTGGCAGATTGTCTTTCATTTTTAGTTCTTTTATTTAATTGTGTAGATGGTCTATGAGTGTGGTTCGTTTACAGTTTATGATGATGTAAAGATGCCATGTTTTTTGTAGTGTTGTGGTTTGTTATGGATAAACTGGCAGCTCTGCTAGGATCCATAATGGATCTAATATATTCTTTATATACCATTGTTTCTTTCTGTTGGTTAAATGTGGTACCTGTAAGTATGTTTGTATTATTTTTATTCTTTATTGTCTTCTATATGTGCTATAAATATTGTTGAGGTATTATATGTAACATCTATGTTTTTGTATTCTGTGTGTAAGCTTTGAGGAGGTGTGAGAAAGTCATATACATATAGTTTGAAAAGAATGAGTGGTATTTCATTGGGGAAGTTTCAAATTTTGACAGTGTGTTCAGTGTTGTTTTTGTACACTACAAAAGGTTGGTGACCTGACAGCTAGTGTATTTAGCTAATATTATTTTCTTAAGATTTGAGTATTTTATACATAAAAGCGGAATGTAATCAGATGCTTTATTTTTGTTAGTGATTTTTTTCTGCCCCACTTCAAGCTGTTATATTCCTTTTAGATAGTGTTTTGGTTGAGTGTAGTGGTCTGAATCAGTATTGTAATTTGGAGAAGAGAATGTGTGGGTTAGTGATCATCATCATCATCATCATCGTTTAACGTCCGCTTTCCATGCTAGCATGGGTTGGACGATTTGACTGAGGACTGGTGAAACCGGATGGCAACACCAGGCTCCAGTCTAATTTGGCAGAGTTTCTACAGCTGGATGCCCTTCCTAACGCCAACCACTCAGAGAGTGTAGTGGGTGCTTTTACGTGTCACCCGCACGAAAACGGCCACGCTCGAAATGGTGTCTTTTATGTGCCACCCGCACA
>NC_068983.1:146277511-146295775 GCF_001194135.2 Octopus bimaculoides | reverse complement strand
GCAACGGCCACGCACAAAATGGTGCATCTCATGTGCCACCCGCACAAGAACCAGTCCAGGGGCACTGGCAACGATCTTACTTGGCTTGCGGGGTCTTCTCACGCACAGCACATTTCCAAAGGTCTCGGTCAGTAGTCATCGCCTCGGTGAGGCCCAATGTACGAAGGTCTTGCCTCACCACCTCAGCCCAGGTCTTCCTGGGCCTACCTCTTCCACGGGTTCCCTCAACTGTTAGGGTGTGGCACTTTTTCACGCGTGAAAGTGATATGAAGGAGTATTTTTTAAGATGCATAACTTGGGTTTTAACTTGGCTTTAGAATTGTAATTATTTATTTAGTTTCAAAATACTGGGAATCTGACTATATTTGTACAAGCAGTTGCAAATATTGGTGAGTTCAATGATTCCTTCAGGTCTTAGGTATTTTTAGTTAGCGATTTTGTTAGGCTCTGAGGCTTATTAGTTTTTAGATCTCTTTGTTGATTTTTGGGTGTCTCGTAGAAGGTGCATATTTTTATTGTGTAACTTTTTTTTTTTTTAGCATTTTTGGTAGAGTGATACTGATATTAATTGTAGTTTAATGAAGTGCATATAAAACATGCTTACTCAAATAAATAAGCTAGAGATAAATTTTGATTTGCTAAGTATGATTTACAGACAAATATTACTGATACCTTATCCCTGTAAGATCTAATTAATTTCTTCCAATTAATTTTTGATGAGATTGTATTACTGATTAAACAAACCCCCAAGTTTCTTCACAAAACAACCTCACTGAAATATGTTATATTAGAACTTTTTGCATTTATTTTTAGTTATGTATATTTAATAAGCAGCTTTGTGGAGTACTTTCTGGAGCAGCTTAGTAACATTATTAAAATAAACATTTGTTGGAATCTCTTATATTTTATGAGATAATGAGTAGTGACAGACTTCTTTTGCTGTATAAATTTCTACACTTGCTTGACAATGTTGAGAAAGATTTTTATGTGCCCGTGACACTACAAACTTACCTATTTTCTCTCCTATATATGAAAAGTTCTCAACAGTTTATATTACAAAATATTTCCCAATTGATATGCCCTTTGTTTAGAATATGTTGGCTATTTTTGGAAACAATTATCATAGCTTGGTTTCCCACATGAGTATTCATCTTGGGACTGCTCACATTGACTGTAGGCTCACTAGGCTAATATGGGATAAACTACCTAACCTCGGTAGTTGCAAAGGAAATTCTGTTCTGGGTTCAGTGTTATTGTGTCCTTGTTCTCTTTTTAAATATCTTTTGTCCTCAAAAGTAGCCTTATGTGTATTCTTGAATAAGAGATGTACTGGTGGATTGTGCATCACCAAGCTTCGTGTTTAGATGTTGTAGTAGACCACTGTCAATATGATAGGCAGTGAGTGATTTCAGAACATCTCTATATCTTTTCTATGTCATCCCTTTATCATGGTTGGCAGTGTAGAGTTCATAATACAGCACAGTTTTGGACAGTTATTGATCCTTCATCCATGATGTATGTTCTGCCTAGCTATGGCTAACAGCATGACCTCAATGTAACATTGTCTTAGACAAGATATAAGCCAAGTGCAGAATCAAAATCTACAAGTTATGAGTTGAACTCAATATATTGGCTGGTGGAGATGACTCAATACAGAACGTAACCATAGATAAAAAGAATCAGTGATAGCCAAAGTTATCCTTATTTGTATACATCTGCTTATGAATAGAGATACAGTAACATGAACTTCTCTATTTCCTTTGGATCTGGACAAAAATAATGTTGGTAAACAGCAAAGAAATAGAGAAAATCTTCCTAAGGAACTTGTGCAGAAGAAACTGAGTAAAAGTGAAATTTTTGTAATGTACACAGATTTTTGGCTCTCAAATTGGTGAAAAAAGACATTCATACAATCAATATATATTGTTACACCCAAATGGTAAAAATGCTATATAGCAATAGAAGATAAAACTATATCAAGTTAACAAGAGAGCCTCTCCATAATCACTTGACTTGCTAGAAATAGCACTCAAATCTCCCTTAATAACCCCCTGCTGACTTAAAAGAAAAGGAAGACACATTTGCTTAAAAAAAATAAAAATAAGATGGTCACAGCTGAAATGTCTTTGTTCAAAACTTAGCTTGACCAAAACCAACATAAAGCTAAAATGAAAAAAAAAAAATTTATTAAAAAAAAACTGAATTAACCAATGAGAGAGCTTCTAAGAACAGTAGCCAAATCTCCCTCAAATCACATAGTACTGTTTTAAAAGAAGATAGACATTTCAGATTATATAGTTGGTCCAAAAAAAAAAAAAAGGAAAATAGATGACCATGGTTAGAATAACTTTATGCCTTTAAGGTAATCTCAGGGAGAATCAGCATTGCACAGTGTCTGACATAGTTGGATATTTGAATTACAGGTATAGTCCACCTGACAGTCATTCAAAAAATTTCTGTCTATCCAATTTCACTCATAAAGCTTGAATCAATCTGAGGTTAATGTAAAGAGACACACACTAGAAACCATGTGGCAGGATTCAAACCAAGACCTCATGATTGCAAAGCAAATGTGTCTAAATAGAGATACAAAAGTTCCTTTATCATTAATATATATCATCAGCTAACAACAAAGGTCAGTTGACAGCAGTTGAACTTTTTAAAATAGGCCTTGTTTCCTTTTCTAACTAACCCTCCTATTACTTCCCACCTCCTGGTCACAGTCTTCAGCCACTTCCTCACCACAATCTTCACCCACTGCTTTCATTAAACCCACCAACCCAAGCTACATGTTGACTGCTACAGCTCAGAGATTTCAGAGCAGCTGGTCTACTGCTCTGCCATTCATATTGTTTACTGTCCCAGGCAGCTGAATGAGGCACGTCCAAATAATTGAACAGGATTATCATTATATTGTGCCATTTGTAGGACAATAAATATTCTCACATCTTTTGGTAGTAAAATATATAAAAACAAAATTGTAATAAGCTGAATAAATTTCTTTTTATATCATTTAAATGCTAAAGGGATTTCTAAGTTTGTATGTGATGAATATAATCTTAAGTGTCAGTTTTTGAATACTGAGTTAGGTAAGACAGTTCTTAAGCCTGTCTTCCCTGCAATGTGCCTACAAAGGGAAATTTCTTTTCTTTTTTTTTTTATCCTTTCAAATCTGGTCTAATCAAATTTTCTTTTGTCTACTTAGACAAATTCACAGTACTTTTTCTAGTATCATCATTAGCATTACATGTGTAAAATTAGTTTTGGAAGTAGGCTTAATCCATTTCTTGGTTTACCACTACTATCTGGTCCTTGGATTCCCTTAAACAAAGTCTGCTCTATTCCATGTATTTAGACCAGATCTCCAAGCTGAATATAGTCAACAAATCATGGTGTCTTCCACCATTTCATCACCAGTCTTGGAAGCTGTGCAAAAATTTCAAAGGTACTATTACTTCACTCTTCTGACTAAGCTATAAAATAAATTACTATGTATAGATCATCATTGTCATCATTGCTTTTACACTCACTTTTTCCATGCTGGTTTGGCTTGGACAAGATCCCCCCCCCCCAATTTTCAAATAAGGTATATTTTTTACAAACTACGTAAACAAACATCACCATTGCATAAATGTCGTCAATGTGAAGACACATGTGCTTGGCTGTATGGATCAGAGCGTGCTTCATAACCACATGGTTTCAAATTCTATCTCACTGTATGCCACTTTGAGCAAGTGTCTAATACTGTAAGCATCATGCTGACCAATATCATGTGTGTGGAATTGGTAGATGGAAGCCTGTTGTGTGTGTGATTGATTATATTGTCTTTGCATGAAACCATTTGAGCAAAAAGGTCATGTTATGTTGACATTCCCTGTTAACAAATTTTCCTATAGGTTATAACTTTAGTTAAACTATACATAAAAAATTAACGGGGACCCTGTGAAAGATTTATTTAATTGAACACATGAGGGCAACAGACACCAGTCAACTCCTGCTTTGTAGAAGCCTGCTTAACCGGAAGTCAACTTCAACATAGACCAGCTCCCTAGCTAGCCCACAATGAAGTTCTTGTCTAAAGTTCGTCTGTCATAAATCCTTGGGCACTGCTCTAACCGGAAGTCAACTTCACCACAGATCAGCTCCCTAGCTAGCCGACAGCGAAGTTCCTGTCTACAGTTCATCTGTCATAAATCCTTGGCCAGTGCCCTACATATAGCTCCCAGAACTGTTAACTTTCATTGGAACTGGGAAGGTGTTTTAACTGCCTTGCCCGTGCGTGTGGTTACTCAGCTCTTTGGTGACTGTTCCTTGCTAAGGGTTGGTGTAATTTGCCTGGAGCGGCCCCTGTTTGGTGGTTGAGCTACTTGGATGGGGCTGTCAATATCGAGATGGGCTGGTTTCAACCTATCGATGGAAACTGTCATGTCATCCGCCAATAAGGATTTGGAATGATTTGTCTCTTGGACATATGACTTCATATGGGCCATCATAGGGTGACTGAAAGGGTTTATGTCATGTATCACATTGAATGAACACAAAGTTAGCCATGTGGAAGTCATTTGGTATGGATAATCTAGATGTACCGTGTATTAAAATGGGAATAGGGCGGAACTGGCCCACACTGTTTCTCAGTTGCACGAGGTACATTTTGACATCTGGTTCTGACTTCATGTTCAGAAGGAACTCTTCTGGCACTGTAAGAGGGGTACCATACACTATTTCCGTGAAAGAAGTGTTGAGATTTTCCTTTGGGGTGGTGCTGATTCCCAGGATCACCCATGGAAGTTGATCAATCCAATTGGGCCTGTTAAGTTTGGTTGTCAGGGATTCCTTCAGGCAGCAGTGAAATCTCTCCACTAACCTGTTGGCCTGTGGATTGTAAGCTGTTGTGCAACCCAGTTTGTGATGAAGACTCAGCTGACTTTTTGTGTTTCCATGCTGCGGAGAGGGATAGCCTCAAGCCAATGAGTGTAGCAGTTTACCAAGGTCACTAGGTACGAGCAACTCTGTGAAGGTGGTAGGGGGCTGACAGGGTCAATATTGAAATGGGCCTGTGGTGGTTCATAGTTGCCAAGGGGTGCTTTGGTGTGCTGATGGACCTTGGCTTGTTGACAGGGGATGCAGGTCTTGGTCTACTCCCTAATTTGCTTGGCCTTATCTTGCCAGATAAATTTGCTTGACAGCAGGTGCCGTGTAGCTCTAGTACATAGATGGGACAGTCCATGAAAGACATTGAAAATCTTTCTGCGCCAAGCCAATGGGACAATCGGTTGTGGCTTCCAAGTGGTTACATCACACAATAGGGTTGTGCTAATAGAGCCAAAGTACACATCCTGCAAGGAAAGTAACATGTTGGTAGTGTTGTAGGCCCTGATTTTATCATCTGTCTGTTGGACTGCAGCAATAGCCTCATAATCCAGACCTTCTGTTATTGGGGCTAGGTAGGTGTGAGGGCAGGTAGGAACATGAGAGAGTGTGTCAGCGGCTGAGTTGCCTTTTCCAGCTATGTGTTGGATGTCCGTGGTGTACTTGGAATTGGCCAATAGCTGTGATTGCTGGTGTGCAAACCAAGGCTCTGAGAGCTTGCTCATAACAAAGGTGAGTGGTTTGTGGTCTGTGAACACTGTAAATGTGCAGCTTTCAAGAAAATGTGAAAGTGGCAGACACCTAGATGGACACCTAGCAGTTCCCTGTCAAAAGCATTGTATTTCTGTTCAGGAGGTCATAGTTGTTGACTGAAGAAAGCAAGTTGGTCGCCACTGACCATTGATGCATCGTTTCAAAATGTCCCCAATTGCTGGGTTGGAGGCATCAACTGTGAGTGCAGTCCAAGCTGACATATGAGGATGGGACAGCATGGTTGCTTTAGCCAGGACTTGTTTTGTGGATTTGAAGGCTAAGGTCATTGCATCATCCCACTCCACCTGTCTTTTTGAACCATCTTTTGACATTGCCTTCATAAGGATCTGATCACTCTTGCTGCAAAAGGGATGAAGCGATGGTAAAAGTTTACCATGCCCAGTAATTGGTGTAGAGCCTTGCTTGTGGTGGGGCATGGAAAATATAAGATGGCTTTCACTTTTTCTGGCAGGGATGCAGCACCAGCACCTGTGATTTGATGTCCCAGGAGGTTGATTTCTGTAACACTAAAAACACTCTTGGTAGGGTTGATTACTAAACTATACTGTTCCAGTTTATCAAAAAGAGTCACTAAGTGCTTGTTGTGTAGCTCCACATTTTGGCTTGTGATAAGGATATCATCTAAGTATGCAAAGACAAAATCAAGACCCCTGCACACACTGCCCTTCATGTGATGGAAGGATTGTGCTGCGTTTTTCAGGTCAAAGAGTGTACATAGGAATTCATACAGCCCAAAAGGAGTTGTCACAACAGTTTTAGATACATTGTCATCTTGTACTGGTATTTGTTGGTAACCTTGGATAAGGTTGACCTTCAAGAAAACCGAGCACTCTGCTAGTTGGGCTATGGCGGTAATCTTTGCAATGTTGCCAAACTCCATTGGATTTCATAGCCACTTGCAGTGGTGTCAACCAAGGACTGCTTGATTGGCGAACTATGCCCAGTGCCTCCATATTGTCAGACTTGGCCTTTGTGATAGTAAGTTAGTCTGGTGATAGATGATGTGCAAGGTTGTGCATTGGGAGACTGGTGGTGGGGATGTGGTGTGGCACTCCGTGGCGGGCTGTAGATTTGGAGAATGTCAGGGTTGTGAGATTGGGGTGACTTGCAAGGAGATTCGAGAATTTGTTCTTGGTCTGACAGATGGTTGCTATGTAGTAGACAGCATGTGCAGATGTTGCCAGAGACATGGAAATTTATGTGTTGCAGTTGATGAGTTGTCTCCCTGGCAAATCAACCAGTAGCAAGTGTGCTCGAAAGTTTGCCCCGATAATGGGCTGATGGAAATTGGTGATGATGAATGCCCATGTGTATTTTTGTGAGCCGCATCCTTTTTAGAAAAAAGATGCGGCAACCATGCGCCTCGATTGTAAAGCCATTGGCAGCCGTTGAAGGTTGGTATCACTTTTCATAACGGAGGTCCCTTGCTGACGCTGGGATTACACTAACTTCTGCTCTTGTGTCGATTAGGAACATATGTCCAGAGCACTGATCGTGGACATAGAGGAGCAGTTGATCATGTTTGCTGGCCACCAAGGTATCCCAATGGCAACTGGCCCTGGGGTTTCTCAGGGGTCCTGACACTACATGATTGTTTGCACTTTGTAGCCTTTTTTCTGAACTTTGTGTGGTAGAAACACAGGTCACCTTGCTTAACTCTACCATGTCTTGGGGCTGACCCTATGGCATTGACCATAACACCACTGGATAAAAAATGTTTGTCAGCTGCTTTCACTTACTGCTGCAGTCTGAGTTATGAGGGCTTGGACCTGGAGTGGTAACTTGCAGAAGAATATTTCCCTAAACAAAATGGAAGGTGACTCGATGGGGGAAACTAATGCCAACATCTTTAATTCTTCCTCCAGTATCTTGGCTACTGCTTCCTGGTTGCTCCATCAGAATGTATCCACCAGCCTGTCTTTTAATGTGGTGTATTTGTACATTGCTGGGGGTTGGGTTAAAATGTCCAGCACTCTCATTGCTGTGTCCTCATCTCGTGCTGCTACTATGTACGAATATTTCATTAGGTCTGAAGTTATTTTGCATATGTAAAATCGTACTTCTGCCTGGGTGAACCATAGCTTAGCCTTATTTGGCCAGCATTGTGGTAGCTTCAGTGCTGTTGTGTGATTACTTGCAGTGTTTCTTCGATTTTCTGTTTACTTCAATGTGTGAAGCAAAAGCTGTTGTTCTTCTGTGGAGTCACCAGTTATAGCTTTAGTTAAGCTATGCACAAAACATTAACAGAAACCTAGAATGTGTTAGTGAAAGACTTATTTAGTTGAACACATGAGGGTGACAGCCACCAGTTGATGTCTGCTTCATAGAGGCCCACTTAACCAGAAGTCAACTTTAATGCAGACCAGCTCCTTAGCTAGCCCACAGTGAAGTTCTTGTCTACAGTTCATGTCGTATAAATCCTTGGGCAGTGCTCTGCAAAGTGCAAATTTTTTAAAGTCACTTGGAATAAAAAATCCATTTCTTGAAAAACAAGTGAGTCAGCAACAGGAAGGGCATCTCGTTGTGAAATAATGCCTTAGTAATAAGTACTTATCTAACCCATGCTAGCATGGAAAAACAGACATAAAATAAATGAATAAATGAATGATGTGATAGGCTCCTATACAGTTTCATCAGTTAAATTTCAAGTGCTGCACTTGTTTTGTATGAAAAATATTCTTTGTGACAATTTAAATGTGTTGCATCAAATCTTATCTCTTTTAGTATAGGGCTAATAATGTGCTTTAAAACTTGACATTATTGCATTGAGAAGCAGTTTGCAAGGAACTGTTTAATTGGCTCTGTCATAAACTCTCTCATTTTCAGATTGAAATTGTCAGATAAAGTTATCATGAGATAACTTACAGATAAGTTCCACTCTTAAAATTTCTTTCATAAAGTTATTGGATTCTTGTAATGATTTTCAGAAATATTCTATTACAAGTACTTATAACAAAATGTTGAGAATTTGTAGTTGGTACTTGCATCTGATACTTGAGTAGATAATGAAATAGGAATGAATTCTTTATTGCTCATATATATATATATATTTTGAAAGCTGACCTACATATGTCAACATTAGCACTTTACTTGAAGTATTATCACTATTCAATGTCAAACTGTGTTATAGAACTTGTTTCTCTTTTTGGCTTACTCCACAAATTTTAAACAGTAAATTCAAGTTTATATTTTCATATTTCGTTTGAAAACACTGGTTGCTGAGTTAAATTTCAAATATGCCCTAAAAGTGCATGGCTTAATGAAGATATTTTGCTACATTCCTCTCATGCACAAAAGACAATAGTTTCGTCTTGAATGTGCTCTAATATGTTAGAAAAATCAATGGCAAGTTATTGATGAAACATACGGAAATGGAACTACTAACACTATATAGTTGTGGTTACTTAGATATTGCTACTGTTCCAAATGAGGTAATAAAATAATTGAATTCAGACTACTGATAAACAGTGTGACAGTACCTATGAAATTTATTATTCCACAAACAGGATTAATAACTGAATATAAAGACCAGTTCTGTAAGGCCTTTGTGAAGCTACTTCAAGTATTGATGATACAGGTATTGTCATCACAGCTGACTACTTAAATTATGATACTAAGTAATACCAGGATGAAGTTTATAACCATACTACAACAAATGAAGAGAAATCAGTTTCATATTGCAAATGGCCTTAAAATTTGCATTGCACACTTGAGAAAACCAGCTTTCATTTCATTAGAGCTGACATGACTGTTTTTTCCAGAAAATGGTGGGGGAAGAATAACAGTGGACATTAAAGATGTGCTGAATTCTCTCCACTGTCCAGGCTACACTTGGTATTCAGACATTATTCTAAAAGGTAGTGTATATACAATCTAGTCTATCTTCCAAATTCATCTGCTGTCTGTTGCTCTTTGAATGCTTTCAATTCTCTTTTGCTGTGCATTGAAAACATCTGTCTCACATCACCCATCTTTTAAGTCATTTTTGTTAATGATTTTACTGTGTAACACTTTCCTAATGATTAAACCATACAACAAATTAGAAACTTGTCAAGGAAAATTAGGAAACTGAGAAAAATGATGGAAGCCAGAAGATACCACTGTTAGATGGAATTTTCAGTCAGCACTAAGTGATGTCTATACAAACATGGTGGGGGAGATAGAGAATCATAACACAGGACAACTGGGCATGAGTAAGAGACAATTTGATGCAAGCTATACATCAATTCTATGAATGGAACAATATTCTCACCAAACAGTTGGATACTGATGGAGTTGCATAATAGATGAGGCTATAAGAATTGACAGGCCTGCAAGGCATGAAAGAAAGCAATAACAGGGAGCCATATCTGGAAATGAGATGTTAAGTGCATTTAACCTTGAAAGAGACTTAGTGTTGGTTATGAATTGTGTGTGTTGCATAGAAGCAAAACATAAGCACTGGATGCAGAGATTAGAGATAAAGCAATTATAAATCCATTGGCTGTGCAATGTTCCATTGCTTGAAAGACAGAGTACAAGTTAGCTAAATGACTAGGTTTTAAATGTATCAACTGATGCAGACAGGTAAGATAACTCCACTGGTCTAGATATTTGATATAAATAGGTAGGACTGCGTTTTACTTTGTTTGATGCTGTAAAATTGTCAAAATACTTATATTTAGAAGGAAAAAAAATTCCTCTGATCTTTTTTTTGTTTATAAACACTCAACTGAAAGAACTCCATCCTTGCACTGAATGTAGTCCAAGTGTAATCAAAAAGATTTTGAGTTTTTTTTTTTTTCACTGAAACAAAAGATGTTTGTATTAAACTGTATTTAGGAATACACATTTTATATTCTGAAAGCTGTGTGTATCTGTCTGCATATAAAACTTATTTGTTTTATATAAAAGAAATTTTTGAAAAAAATTTAGTTCTCACGAGTACATAAGAAACCATCAAGAAATTTTCTTTATGCCATGAAATGTTGCGTTAAGCACTGAGCCTAGTGATCCTTTCAGCCTTTAGAGATATTTATAAATGTTACAGTCTTTGATTTGGTATGAATTCACTAATGTTTAAACTTTTAGCATTAAAACAGGCTATACCTGGCCCAAATTTTCTTCCTGTTTTAAGTTCAAAATGATCAGATCCAACCTCTCACACCAAGCCTGCAATGTCATTTTAAAAATAAACAATCACATCATCAAAATCTTGAAGCTGCAAAATAACGCATGGTTAATTTAAAGCAATGTGAATAAATATTACATTTGACAGTAATCTCCTTGCTAAAGGATTCAATCCTGCAACCAACTTCACCCTTTTTCTTATTTTTTCCCAAAGAGAATGTTTTTGTAATTTTGTTATTTTTACTTTTTCAGTTTTGTAAAAAAGTTTGGCTTGGGCTATATGATCCCAGATCTGGTCAAGAATATGATTCCAGAGAAGAACACAAAGTGAAAGATTTTATGATTCAAAAATACGAACGAAAGCGTTGGCATGTACCACCCACAGATGCCTTGAAAGAAGAAGCTCGCCGTCTTAATGAATCAGCATTTAACAAACAGAACACTACAAAACCATTAAGATCCTTACTTGGTGAAAATGCCCCAAAATTAGTTGTGCAAAATTCTCAGGTAAGAAGTAAACTGTCTCAACTTTATTCTAGCTTCTAGTTTTATTGTACTTTTTATTCTTTCTTTTTTTAAACATAGTTTTTCCTTAGATTTTTGATAAACAATCATCACATTGTTTCAATTTAGAAAATATATGCACAATATTAAAGTTAATTTTGCTTGAAGTAAATTTTAAACTAATTTGTGTATTTTAAGTTCAGTCTTTCTAAAGCTATCTTTCAATAGTATAGTTGCATTAATGTAACTTTGTATTTGATGATGGCTTTTCTTCTACATATATCTTTTCTTTCAAACATAGCTGAAATTGTTTTTGCTGAAGCAATTATATTTTTACAGTTGGATATTTTTTCTATGCCAACCAGTCAACTGTGAAATAGGAGTAGAACCTGTTTGTCAGGCAACCCACTGAAACAAGCAGAATTATTTCCCTTGATCATATGCCAACTACAGTGGTTCTAATAGCAAGGTTTGAACTCTTGATCCTGTAGTCCAGGGGCGGGGAAACTCCCACCCACGAGTGCAGTTGCACCCATGAGCCCATTTTATTGTACCCGCAGGCTGATATACTCATATATACAAAATATAGTGAATTTTTCAATCATAAAAATTTATACAATATTTGTATTGCCAATTTGCGACATAGGTCGCGTTTCCACTATGACTTGAAATAGTTAGAAATCATCTGGTAATTGCCATTTGAATGGAAATTTTGTTTTCACTATAAAACATATTGCTAGGTTTGTACCATGCCCTTGAGACCCAACTACACCTCAGCTGAAAAATATAGACTACCTCTAGGTAATATAAACATCCTAAATTCAGTGGCAGTGTTAATGATGTTACGCATTAATTTAATGTGTTAAACCTATTTTTATTAATGTATATCAAATTATACATAGATGTGTACAAGATGTACACAAATATAAGAGTTAGAACCTGTGATCCACCCACGGACCTTTTTCTTAGGAAATTTTTGCCCACCGCACTAAAAAGTTACTCTACCCCTGCCGTAGTCAGTAGTTTAGTGCATAGACAGTTAAAAACTGTATAAACCTCATCAGTAATTATATATCAAAAACATGCTTGCATATTTACAATATTGCTGGAATAAACCTGAAATATTTAATTTTGAAATGTATACTTTAAATTTATTCATTATTGATTTTTAATTAATTTTTATTTTTGAAATACTCATAAAATGAAATAGAAATATTTTATAATATTATTTGACATACGAAAAATAGTCAAAATAAAATCTTGGCTTCAATTAAAATCAAACACATTTTAAATTTTAGCTTATTTTCCTTGTTGATTCATTAATAGTTGATCTAATGTTTGTTTGAAACTCTGATTTTAAATTAAAATCTAATTAGAACTGAATTCTTGTTTTTAACTCATTCTGTGAAGGATACTGACCAAGAATGTAAACATTCAAATTTTAAGGAGAATATTTTAGGATGTAATGATGGTCTAATAGATCAAAATACTTTTAAACTAACATAATCAAGACAAAAGTCTTGTACAGTTATTATGATGTTGAACCTAAAAAGGATATTAGTAAATGACAAAGTTGTGACTTTTGTGGTTGTTAATAGCAGCAACTCTATTACCTAATTTTAAAAACTTCAGATGTACAAACATTAGAATGCTGGTGTAAAGTTTAAGTTAAAACCAAATCAAAAGTTGAGCTGCAAACTCTGTTCTTGTAATAATTCTGAAACTATTTGCCTTCAAACATGTAACTGTAAGCAATGAAACATTGATTTCATTTGCTGACTCAGTTACCTCAATGGTTCCTGTGATTGTTCTAAGAAGGGTTCAGTCTGTAGTGAAATTCTAAGAAGTAACCTGAGTATATTGTTACATGTTAGAGGATGTGTTTACAAGGTGGTGAACTGCCTCACAGTATTTACACTAAGTTCAAATCACATTGAGATCAACTTTACTTTTCATTCTTTAAGTGTCAACGAATAAATGTACCAATCCAGGGAAGTGGATTGGCAGAACTGTAAGAGTGTCGGACCAGATACCTTGTAGTATTTGTTCTGGTTCTTTGTGTTCTGAGTTCAGATCTCACCATGGCCTTCTTGAGTGAATCTATTCTGTTGCAAGCATTTAGGCCAGGTCTCTGGTTTGAGAATAGCTTTCTCTTTCACTGCCGTCAGTCTCAGAGGCCCAATAAGGGATAATGAGTACTAACTTCCTGACTATGAGAGTAAAAAAAGACAAAAATCTAAAGAAACAATCCAATAGACATTGATGACTTAAGTTGCCTTGTTCTGATGGTTAGTGCTATGATGAAATAGCAAAGCATAATTGAAAGACATTCAGTTGTTAAATGTTCCAACAATTCATATAAATATCAATATTTGTAGAAATTCATGTAAGCATTGAAAACCAGATGCTAGTCAGATTCTACAAAAAACACTTTTTTAGTGATCATTATCCTCCTTCTTAGAAGTTTTTCTGTAGTTGTATTTTAGTATCATAAATATTGAGTTCACATTGCTTTGTGAATAGTATATAACTTTAGACTATTTCGTTATTAGAATTTTATCTATTGGTTCAGAACATATTTAATTATGTAATTTATTCATTATCACCTTTAAATGCTTTTATGCTTAACAAAGATTTTGGTGATGATAAATCCCAAGTTAATATCTAAAAAAAAAAAATTAAAAAAAAAAAAATCTAAGTAGGTCTTGAAAACTTTTTCTTTTCCAGAACAATTCCAAGACTCAGTCGCCATCTTTGCCAAATCCTGTTGCTTCACAAGTCACATCTACTCAGCCACAACAGTTACAGTTGCATCAGAACCCAACCTTAGCTCAGCAAGCTCAACAAGCACAGCAAGCACAACAACAACAGCAGCAGCAACAACAATCACAAACCAATAGAATACATCTTCCAAACCCTACTAGCTCAGCTACTTTTGATTTACTTGGTGAACTTGGTAATGATCCCTTTGCCAGCACACCCCCCTCATCAAATGCGTCGTCAGGTAGAATTACATCATTGTTATTCTTACAGTGTTCCTGTAGATACATAGTATATTTTTATCATTTATTAACTCATTTGATATCTCAACAAATATTCTATAAAATATTCGGTTTTCTATTTTACATTTATTTAAAGTTTTTTTATAAACTAAAATATGAAAGAATTCTTGAAATGTCACTATTTACCTCTAGCATATATATATATATATATACATATATATATATGTATGTATGTGTGTATATATAAGAAATTTATTAGTTTAGAATTTTGTTATTTTCTTAAAAATATAGATTTTTATCAAGCAGTAGTTTGCTTTTAACTCATTTGCATCATTATACTATTTGATTTCTGGTGATGTACATACCAATATCCTATTAGTTCTTTATCTGCACTTTTTGCATGGTTTTCCTAATTTCTGTTTGTCTGTCTCCCTTTCTCTGATTTTTAATTAATTTATTCCTGCTTTTTTTTGCTTGTCCCAGTGGTATACCATCTTTATCTGCTTCTAAAGATTTTTTTTATATATGTATCATTCATTATGTAGATTCTTCAAATTAACTGTTAATTTGTTTATGCTGTATAAAAAATATCATTAAAACTGAATGGAAACAAATATCGGTTGGACACACCAGTTAAATTTCTATTGAAAAATATACTGGATGGTGTTGTCTGTGATAGATGGCCATTAATTACCAACTGAAATGAATGATCAGTTGGTGTGGAATTTTCAGTCAAATGCATCTTTATTGTAAGTTAAATTTCATGCTCTGGTCACATGTCTTTTCAGTAAGTATGAGATGTTAGGGGTTCTCAAAGAAACAACAAGAATGCCTTAGCCAAATTCTAGAAATTCTAGATATTGGTGAAATATATCAAACTTTTGAAATGGTCAGTATGTGACTGACCTTTGATCGAAGTTATCTGAAGGCTATTAACAAATATTTGTGCCTTGTATCTTGTGGAAGGAAATAGATAAAATGGAGAAACACACTTAGATTATTATTTAAGAACATTAGAATAATTTTATGGTTGTCATCAATCCCCTCTACTTTATATATCCTAGTCACTAAACATTTAAATTTATGTATTAATCAACTCCAGATTATGACTTTAAAGATATGTAGTCATAAATAATACAAATTCCTGCTTCAGCTAATTAATGCAAGGTTAATTATGAAACCTTTTCTATAAAATAGGCTCTATAGCTAGTGCTTTCCTTCTGCATTACAGCATGATCCCTCTGGGAAATATTCTGCACCCTTTTCACTTTGATTTTTTTTTTTTCTCATCAAGGTTTGATTTATTTTTAAATAATATTTTTCTGCTTCTCAGGTGGTGGATTTGCTGATTTTAGCCAATTTAGTAGCCAGTCCTCAACTCCAACAGGTTCCAATGCTTTCTCACCAACATCTAGTGGTTTGTTTATCATCTTTCTGACTTCATTGTGTCGATCTTGATATTTTTCAACCCCTCTAGCTATCAGATTAATAGCTGTTCAGCTCCAATCCTGTTTGTTTGTCTTTGTATCTTTTTTCTCTTGTTTAGAAACTATAACGTGAAAACAAACTAAAAATAAACTCTTGATCATAGTACATTGTTTTAAACTATAATATTTAATGTTAGCAATAGCATCTACAAACTAAGTTCTGGGATAGTAGGGAATTGTCTCTCTTCTTTAGTTATAAAAACTTGATTCTTTTATTCATTCAGATTAATTTTTGTTCATTTTGTTTAATCTCTAGCAACTTTTTTGTCCTCATTGAAGAAAATTGATAGTAATTGTTGAAAAGACTTCATTTTTAAGAATTATTTAAACACATATGACAAGGTGAAATTACCAATAAAAACATAGGTTGGATTGTATTTATTAAAACAAAGCTAAAAAAAAAAAAATTCAAAAACAAAACATGATGTAATGGTGAGAAACAAGATCAAGGGAAGCATTTAGAAATTCAAAACCAATTTAAAGTGGTGTATCTGTTTAATTAGTTGCTTTGCAATCAGGTGTAATATAGATTTATATTGTGTTGTTTTCAGTGTTGTGTGTACTTGTCATTTTTCTTAGTTGTTTGATTATTTGTGTATTCTATTTAAGATATACCTCTTAGTTTGTTCCTTAGTATTTTCTTGTGTTCTTGTCAAAAGTTTATATTGCAATCATTTATAAACATGCTACATTTATTTGCAATTTTCATTAGTATAAATTCGACCAATGCTTTTCTTTTTTGCATATGCATGTGTGCGTGCATATGTGTGCATAAATGTTTAGATGTGTGTATGCGCATTTGTATGAACATGTGTGTGTGTGTGTGTGTGTGTTCATATATAGTACATCAGTGTAGAATATAGTATGGAATGATTTATTTATAACACTTTTATGTATGTTTCAGTGATGACTACCTAATGATTACGTAAAAATATTTTTATGCAATTTTTATTGCAAAGCTCTTCTTCAGAAGTAGTGTACATTCATAATATTTCTGAAGAAATGACTACATATAAAAATTGTGTAGAAATGTTTTTAGGTAGTCATTATGCAATTATTACTGAAGCATTTAAAAAAAAATATCACAAGCAAATCATTCTTCACTTTATCATGTACTATTTATTTATACTCTATGATCATTATAGCCTACATACTTTTAAGATTGAGTTATCCGTTTAATAACAAATTTTCTCCTTAGGCATTTGTTTTGGAAATCACAAAGTTTTAATTCATTGCTTATATATCATACACTTTATAAGGTACTTTGATAATGTATATATACACATGATAAAAATACACATACATACATGCACATATGTGTACATTGTGTATGTGCATGCGTGTATGTATTTATGTAAAATGTTTGCGTGAATATGGTATAGTTACCAGGTGGTGCTCAGAGAAATCCAGATTTTAAGCTCCAACTTCTTCATCATTGTTAGGTAGTGTGGAAGTTGAAAATTAACTGTAACAATAATCATCATTCAGCAGATATGGTAGGAGAAAAACAAGCAAATAGTAAAGGGTGTAAGAAATGCATTTACACAAGAAGTTACCATGTACAAATTATGATGTAATCAAATGTTATTTTTACAGTTGTTTCAAATAATTGATAGCTGGTTGATATAACCATGTGTATTATGCAAAGAAGTCCAATGTGGAGTTGATATTGTAGGTATACATGAAAGCAAAGGAAAACTGTCACTGATCACGGATTTTAATAGTTCTATACAAAAAAGTGTTGATAAGGACTGGGCATCTGCTTGGGGAGATAATGTGAATTATCTTGGGGAGACAATATGAATTAGATAGAGAGAGCAGCAGAGGAGTGGGTGATTGTGATAAGTATAAAGGTAGGGAGGGAGAGAAGTTGGGTAGCAGAAGATGATTTGGTTATTACAAGATATCAATTATTGATACAAGATATAGACAGTGGCTATAAGATTAAGAGTGAAAAAGGGGCTAGGTGTACCAGTTCAAAGGAAATGGTGGCTATAATATTAAGTGTTATTTGTATGAATATTTGTACATGTAGAAGTTCCTTCAGGACAAGCAAATCTGTGGCATGTGCAAAGTTGTAGCCAGAATGAGAGTGACATGGTGGTACTATTGTGAGGTAGGCAAAACCATAAAAGCAAAGAGACTAGTTTGGAAAAAACTGAAAGAGTAGGGGCAACAAGGAGTAGGCAGTAGGTTTACTTAGCAAGAGGAAAAGCAGAAAGGAAGAAATTGACCAATGTTCTACAGCATGAGAATCAGAGACATTGGCTGTTCTGGTGCGCAGGGCAGTGTATCAGAGAGAATTGAGATGTAGGTGAGAAGTGTGGATGAATAACAGTATACTTGTACTTCAGGATTCTGAAAGGAAAGGTAGTGTGGACTATTATTGAATGTGAATAATATACAGGAAAATTTATACTCTCTTATGCTCGTCTTTTTAATTATTCTGTTCATGAATATTTTGTTAGTGTGTATCTCTGTGTGATTATATATATATATATATATATATATATATATAT
>NC_068983.1:146266737-146277152 GCF_001194135.2 Octopus bimaculoides | reverse complement strand
TTTTGTAATGTATAAATAACAATGATATTGATTGTTTGGTAAGGTGAGTTACACTAAGGTGTTTCAAATAATGGGGAACTATGATATTCCAGTTGATGTAAACAGGGAGTAGTGTGGAGTAGAAGAGGGAGATTCAGACGGGGGAGTTGGCTAAAGAACTAGAAGAAGGACAGAGAAAATGGCAGAAAAGGTGAATAATAGGAGGGAGGAGTACAATTAGTAGAAGCATAAGACAAAGGACTAGAAGGTGATAGAGAGAGAGAGAAGCAAAGAGAACATTGAAAGCAGGATCGGTTCTAATTATTTGCCTTATTTTTCTTCCTCTACTCATTCTACTCCTCCCTCTGCCACCACCCTCCAGTTGAACATACCAATTAAAATACTTTACTCACCCTAAAAAAAAAACACAGTCAATCTATAAAATTGCTATTTATACACCATGAAAATACACTATTAAACCACACCTATTTCACAAACTTTGAGCCCCACCAAAAAATTAAACTAAAACATAAAAATCTTGAAAAACAAAAAATATTTTAGAGTCTACCAAAGCCACCATTAGTGAAACTTCAAAATCACTGTCAACGTTTTCTTTGTAAACAGTAAAGTTTACATTTAAACGTATTGAATGATCCTTCAGTAAAGTTTTGAATGTTTTTATGTAGAACTATATATAAAACACACACACACACACACACACACACACACATATATGCATGCATGCATGTATGTATATGTATATATATACATAAGTACATATATCTTATTTTTTTTTTCTTTTAATTTTTCTTCTTTAGCTCCACTGCAACCATTAGGATTGGGTGGTCCTTCCACAGTTTCAAACGGAGGATTTGCCACCTTTCCTCCATCTTCAACTGTCAGTACTTTATCCAATCCTCACCCAACCGGCAACCAGTCTACTGATAAGTATGCTGCACTAGCAGATCTATGTAGTGTTTTTTCTGACAATGGCAGTAGTGGTGCTGGCAGTGCTGTGAGCACAACTGCACAGACATCATGGAATGTATCGACCAACCCAAGCAATACAGCCCACGCAATCAATTGGGGTGGAGGGCTGACTACTCCTCCTTCCACTACTGCTGGTGTTAATTCAGCAATGACCGCCAATAGCACTGGTGGGTTTGCTTTTGGAAATGTCCCTACTACGAGTGGTGCTCAGATGGAGTGGAATACACAAGCAGGTGCTGCAAATGCATCAAACAACATGAACTGGGGTGCTCCTGTTGGTGTCACTGCATCTCAAACAGCTTTTGGAAATGCAGGTGATTATTTAAATTTTCTTAATGCTTTTTTTTTTAAACTCTTTAGCATTTCACCCAGCCATATCCAACCCAAATATCCTGCCTGTTTTATGTTCAAACTGACCAAATTTAGCCTCTCACACCTACCCTAGAATGTCACTTTCAAAATAAACAATTACACTGAAATCGCGAAGCTATGAGATGCCTCATGATTAATTCAAAACAATGTGAATATATAAGCATTACACTTGACAGTAATATGAATGCTAAAGGGTAAAATCTGTATTTTTGTTCCTCTTTGTTTTTCTTGTTCATACTGCTCATTTATAATATAGAATGAAAGATGTTATTGAAGTAATAACATGTATGGCAACCCTTGTAGAACACAAAATAGGTTTTTAGTGAAGTGAATCAGCAATCTGTCATTGAAACCTAACATCCTTAGGATGGAGGAACATATGAATTTCATAATCTCCATTTCTTGCTCATTCTGAAGTTAGTTACCCATTGATGGATACTTATAAGTGCAACATGAAACAAGTGACTGTATCTTAATTTTAACTCCTACATCATCCTTGCACTTATGTACACACACACACACACACACACACACACACACACACACACACACACACACACACACACACACACACACACACACACACACACACACACACACACACATGAGTAGAGATCACATAGTCAGACCATGGATGGTTCATTTGATCAACTCTTCAATCAATTGTACACATCAATAGGAAAGGATTTGAATGACTGTAAATGGTATAAATCATTGGCTGTTATCTTATATCTATCAAGAGTGTGCACTTAGAAATTTCTGAGGGAGAATCTGGCCATCTGTTGGCATGCCAAAATTAGTTCACACTATTTGCAAGATGACAGATGTGGGGATACTCTGTAAGATAAAAGTTGCAGCAATTTGATTAGTTCCTAAATGTTTATAACTTTTGTGACCCTGTCCTTGAGATGCTAATTGTATTTCCTTTGTATCTCAATTTTCAAATGTACTTTGTGTTTTCTGGGTGGTGGTCACAGATTGAACTGTTGTAAGCCATGTGCACTTTACTCATATGTTGCTCATGTGGTAACATCACCATTGTATTTAATGCTTTTCTGTCGGCATTTGTCCTTTTGGGATCAGTAGGCTATATTTCAGCAGCTGCCTATTGGTTGCCGTGTTCTACATTTCTTTGAAATGTTTTTCTGATTCTTTTTTTATGAAGATGTTGCTTAGTTTAATGTTGTTTTTGTTGAACAGCTAGTGGAATTTATGGCTGTTCAGACAATATTTTGCAACACTGATTTTTTTACACCAATGTTGTATAAAATTTCTCTTTCTTGTGTTTTTTGGGCAGCTACTAAATAATAATGTTAAACAATTGATTTCTTATTATTATTATCAACCTCTTGATAATACTTCCCTGTAGTATTTTGTGGCCATGTTAAAGGTGTCTTTATTGGAGAAAAATACACTTTGTTGATGCTTATTGGCTCAAGCTTGATGCATTTGGTGGCTGGTTGGATTGAGTGGATATATAAAATGAGATACTGTTGGCTTCCTTAAACACTATAGCACCCAAAAAACATTTCTGAAATTAAGAAATGAAGGCAAACCTACCAGCATCTCATGGACAGTTTTAGATAAGATACAGGCTTAAAGAAATATGTCAAAGTATTAGAACTTTTGTCTGAAAGAGAAATTCCACCTTCTCACCACTCTTTTCTTAAAAAAAGACAGAACTAATTTCAACATGGTAACAGATGTCTAAATTCTTCCTTAAGAATTTCAAAGAGGATGCTCCTGAACTGGCCAGGCCATAACTGATAAGCTCCTTTATTTACAGCTATTTCATTTCTTTTCTACTGAGAGGTTCAATCACTCAAAGTGTATACTGAATGAGACTTTGGTCCATGTATGTAATCTTTGTTTATCTTGTATAAATTAGTGTATGTATTCACACACACATTTATTGAAGCACCATTGCGGAAGTTATATGATTGTTTGATATGCTGCAAATAGAAGCAAAATCTCCTTCAAATTATACTCAGCTCATGAAAGAAAGGTACACATTGTTCAATGTATTCTTACATATCCCTAAAAAGGTGGGATGGTTATGACAAAAATGCCTTTGATCATAGTTCTGCTCAATCAGAGGTGAATTGGGGCTAAACAACATCAACAACTGTTTGTGGAAACCTCAAATGAGACTGAAGACGCTATCATATTCCTCATGTTTAGAACCAGCTAATTTCTTTATGGCTGTGTCAGAACTTCTAAAAGAAGACAGAAAGGAAGATAACATGTTTCATGTTTCTACTGTTGGAAACATTAAAATATTGATTTATCCTCAGACTCAAGACATGGTCCAGATGCTGTTAATAGAGTAGTCTTTGTTGAAGATAGGTGTTGGTAGTGTTCTGAAGCAAGCAAGAAATTAGGTCTAACACCCAAACATTATAAATATAAACATTACACTGAAATCACCCTGCAAACATTTGTCAATATTAATTTATTTAACAAATTTTTATAAGACTAATTTTTGTTTAAATAGTTACAATGACAGCTTTTAGTAGTATGCAGACTGGTTAAAAAGAAATATTTTTACTGTTACTTTATATCACGAACTACTTTCAAAGTTCTGATAACAGAAATAATAGTTCTTTGTTTTCATTAGTTTATTTTAGTTTGAGAGGGGAGGAAGTGGGGTTTTTTTTTTAGGTAGTACTTTATATAATTTACTAGTATTCATTCTGGGTATCATTTCAAATTAAGCATGAAAATAAATTATAAAACATTAATTCAAATATGGAAAACGTGGTTTATGTATTTCAATTAGCAGTTCCAGTCAAACCATCTAATCCATGCCAGCATGGAAAGCAGATGTTAAATGATGATCATCATCATTGTCTAACATCCGCTTTCCATGCTAGCATGGATTGGACGATTTGACTGAGGACTGGCAAGCCAGAAGGCTGCACCAGGTTCCAATCTGATTTGGCAGAGTTTCTACAGCTGGATGCCCTTCTTGACGCCAACCACTCCGAGAGTTTAGTGGGTTCTTTTACGTGCCAGTCACACGGTACTGGCAACGGCTACGCTTAAAAAGGTGTTTTTTACGTGCCACCTGCACAAGTGCTAGAAGGCAACGCTGATGCTTAAAAATAAGATCTTAGCTGCTTTTTAAAATTTTTGCAGAAGATGGATAGGATATTTTTTCTTCTCTTTTAAAATACTAATTTGAATATTTGTTTCAACATGTACCTTTTAAAGGCAAATGCCCTTCTTGTCAGTCACAATCTAAATGTGAAGTAGAAGTGGCATATATCATTAACTAAACAGTTTGAAGCAAATACCAACATGCCTATATGAAAGATACACAATGACCCAACAAGCCTTCAGCCATGTGTTGAATGGTCTAGCACTTTACCTGTATATTCACATAGAAGAAAAAATACAGTCCTTTATGGTTTTCGTTCTTACCTTATGCATTTTGTTGAAAGAACATTTTCACTTAATAGAGATCTTTTAGGCACTCAAGCACAATTTTTACTAGAGAGTTAGGTAAACAGAATTGTGTGATATGTGTGCCTTCCTCAAGAGTATTAACAATGTAAGAAAAACTAAATAAATTCAAATTGATTGCAAACTAAGCTCATCGACAACCAAACTCTTACTTGAAATTAGTTTTGTCACTCTATAGACCCAGCTTCCACTGCACAATTGATTTACAGTATAAATGAAGTCCTTACAGCAGTTCATATTCTTATGGGATCTCTTTTGTACCAAATATTTTCTTCATATGTTACTGTGCTTTCTTGAAATGTTAATGTTTAATCTGTTGATATAGTTTATCATAATTTGATGCCACCCCTGCTAGACTGGCATTATATTGATGTACACAACATGCACTAAGAAGGTGACTGTTCCACTTAGTTACCTCATTCTATTTCTTTACATCACCATCACACACACAAAGTACATCCACATTTAATGAATAGAACCAGCTGTCATTTAAGACCAAGATCAACAGAAATTCATCTTTGGGGGCAACATTAATATATAAAATAATAAAGTAGTTGCTTGAAAATGCAGATGCAGGGTTTTTTCCTTTTGTTTTGCTTTTATAAGAAATTACATATAATGAGATTATTTGTATTAGTGACAACATTGTCAGCCTAGCTACCTGACATAACTGTAGTTGCAGCTGGTGTGTCTATTTATGTGTGTTTATACTGGTAGCAGCTTGTCTTATATACTGATGGTTAGAAAATTTTAAATACAAGTTGCCAATGTAAAGCCAGAGTTTTAATGCACTCACCTTGAGCTTTTCTGCTATTAATTCTAAAATCTGGTAGCAACTTAAGAATTCTCATAGACATCATATAGATAACACCATCTACTTGAAAGCATTGATACCAATTGTAGACTTAAGATAGTTATTACAAACATTCATTGGAAAATATTTAAAAAATGTGGTTTACAAAAAAGAAAAAAGGAAAAGCTATTGTTTTGAAATGTTTTGTTTTGTTCAAATTAGATATTTAAATTGTAAATAATTTTTGTTGATAATCACAAAGAAATTATATTTTTTTATTATTAAACTTTGCTATGGAAAAATATATTAGACATTATAAGAATTAATTTGAGTAGGAAAACAGAAAAGCAGGCTTAATAACCAAATTTGAACCATGCTGATTATACTATAGTGTGCCTGTCATTCAGTCTATTCAAATTAGGATACTAAATAAATGTTTTTCTTTTTCACTTGTGCTATTTTGCATTAGCAGGACAGGCTAGTGTCCAGTATAGTAAGGTGTTCTACATTGGCTCAAGGTTTGCAATAAAATATAATCTCATGAATCGAATTAGGAATTAACTATGCAGATTTTTATATATGTGATATTGGATAATTTAATGTTTTTATGTAGAGTTATCTATATGAAAACTACTTTTCTTACAGTACCTAATCCTTTTGGAACCAGTGTATTCTCTCAAGCACCAGTAGGTGGTGGAGGAAATCCTTTTGCCATAGGCACTCCAGCAGGGGGAAATGGAGGTAATGGAACAACTTCTCTCTTTAGCAATCAAGTGCAACCCACTACCAATGCTGGTTTTAACCAATTTGGTATGCAGAATGGTAGCTTTAATGCTATGTCTCCTGCAACATCAGCTGGCTTTGGTATACCTCAGCAGTCGGTGCAAACATATGGAGTGCCTCAGCAGTCAATGCAAGCATTTCCTCCTCCAGGGCAAATGGACAAGTTCAGTGGATTTGCTACACATCCTGCAGCCCAGGCTTTTGGAAGTGGTTGGACTCCAAATTCTGTTCCTTCAGCTAATCCTTTCATGGTAAGTTTTCTTTTGTTATATGTAAATTTTCTTTATTGGTTCAGTAAAGTTTACATTCTTATTCTTGAACATATTTCATACTGTGGGAGATATCCAAGTTTCAAAGTAAATCCTGTAGATTATTATTTCCAGAAAGATCAGAGCACAGCAACAATGCCATGAATGTGCAATATTATTTTAAGAGAAATCTTTATCATTATTTAATGTACATTTTCCATGCTAGCATGGGTTGAATGATTTGACTGTATCCTGTGAGCTGCAGGGCTGCATCAAGCTCCAATATCAATTTAGACATGGTTTTTATGGTTGGATGCCCCACTTCATAATGCCAACTACTTTACAGTGTGTTCTGAGTGCTTTTTTCCATGCCACTGGTATTAGTGGGGTTGCTAAGTAACTTGCAAGACAGAAAAAAGAATGGAAAATGCTCCTATGAATTAAGTGAGAAGGATAGTATTTGAGAAAGGGAGGTGACTTTATGCCAGGCTAAAGTATGGTAGGGGAACAAGCACAGGCTATAAAGGAGATACATTGTTACCCCCACATTAAATAATGGTGAGAGTAGCTGGTAAGAAGATAAAGGTGGTAGTGACAGATGCCAGAGCAAACTCCCAAAGTACAAGAAGATGAGCATAAGGGAGGCTATGAATAACAGATACAATAAGATGGCAAGAGGGGTGTATTTACACAGGAGAGGGAAAAGAAAGTAACAGATGGTTAGAGATAAGGATAGAGGTGAATGCAGTGATTGATGAACAAGGGTGGGGGTGCAGTTGATGGGAAATACCAGTATGGGGAGGGAGAAATGGCACAAGGAGGAAGTTAGATCAGAAGGTGGAGGGATGATATGTAAGACATAGGAGCAGTGGGAAGGGAGATGTAGAGGTGCATAAAGGCGGCTATAGTGAGTAGGGTGTGATGGCAGATATGTGACATGTTAAGATGGAGTATGGCAGAAGGCACAAAAAGGTAATCAGTGAAAATAGCATGGAAAGGGAAGGGAGGATAATGAGAGTGTGGGATAGAAGTTCCAAGGACAGTGGTCATCTGTAGATTGCTTATTAAATATCTGTAATTCTGAGATAGGTTATATCATCATTATTGTTTAATGTTGCCTTCCATGCTGGCATGGGTGGGACAGTTTGACAGGAGCCAGTCAAGTAGAAGCCTGCATCAGACTTCTGTGACTTTTGGCAGAATTTTTATAGCTGGATGCCCTTCCTAATGCCAACCACCCAGCAGTTACATTTATGAATTTGTTTTGCAAGATTCCTGAAATGAAATTGTGTGTTGAAACAGATATTGTTATATTTTGAGATGGTCACCTGTGACGAACGATTTCCAGACAATGGACAGAAAATAAAAACAGTAATAAACAAGTGAAGAACAAATGTATAGTGCGTGTGTTTATTTAGCAAGGAAAAAAAATGACCATTCCAAATATAATATTATGAGAGAAGTTGTTAAGATTCTAAATTTTCTAAACTATTCACCTTATAGTTATATGTATGATAACTCAGTCAGTTAAGTCAGTTAGCCCAGTGTTGACTTCAGCCCAATATAAATGTAAATTGAAATAAACTAAAATCATCAATGACCTAGTGACTAAGAAAATTATTGTATCTAAGTAAGAAAGCTTTCATTTTGTTTTTGTATCTGGTTTGCAAGATTCTTTATGTTAATTCGTATGTTGGAACAAATTTTGTTGTCTAAGGAAAGTCATTATGCCAATATTAACACACGCACTGGTTCAATTCCACTCCTTTATTATTAGACAATTGGTTAAATATCCAACTAACTAATCATTTGTTTGTTTAATTTGGTCATTTATTTTGTTTTTGTTTGTCATTTTTCTCTCTTTTTTTTTACATTTTTTGTAAAAGCTCTTTTGTTTCTACTTGCAACTTTTTTAATGACTTTCTTCTTAGTCTGTTACAGAGGCCCTGTTTGTCTGTTTGAGACCTTGTTGTGTGCGTGTGTGCACCAGTGTGCACATGTTTGTATGTATTCTTCTGTGTATTCATGTGTCTGTATGCGTGCTTGTGTGTTTGTGTATGTGTGTGTGTACTTCTGCTTCCTTGTGTATGCATGCTTGAATGTGTCTGCATATGAGTTTGTGTGTATGCACGTGCACCTGTCGTGTATGGTCATGTTTAACCAGATTAAACAAGCAATTAGTTGGATATTTAACCAATTGACTATTAATAAAGGAATGGAATTGAATCAGTGCATGTGTTAATAGTATTGGCATAAATGACTCTCCCTAGACTCAACAAAGCTCTCATTTTTTAACATAGAAATAAAAGCTCCTAGCTTGAATCCAGTGTTAGATAATGAAACTTGGAGGTTAAGCTGAAACATGTAAATGTAAATGTACTTTCTAAAGATAAAGTCTATAAATAGTTTGAAAAGTTATAAACTTATAAATTGATATTTATCAATAATTAGCCTCTCTGTATTGATTTTCTTCAATAACAATCTAGAATTTTTTTTATAAGTTATATAAAAATAATGAATATTGTTTTATGTTGCAGCTTTTAATAAAAATTCTTCTTCTTTTTTAGTCTGCTGCCACACAACAGCAAGTTCCACCTCGAAGCAGTTCCACAAACCCTTTCTTGTGATACTCAGCCTATATTAATTCTCCTGGCATACTGACAACTTCAGACTTAGCTCTTTGTCCACTGACATGCATTGATTTATACAAATACTGATGATGCATGCATAATACTTCTTGCATATACATTTATACACACTTACATGCTCAACTAAGTATTGTAACTTTAGTCAAACATTTGCTGTGCCCAGTACATGTTTGACATAATTACAGGGTGATTAGTGTGGATACAGCAACATAAGCAGCAGCAGGAGCTGCTTTATTCAACTGTTGAATAAAACTACAGTTTTTTTTTTTTTTCAGCCCCACCATTTCCCAAATTGTTTTTAACCTCTGGATTATCAACAAAACAAAGCAAAAAAATAAAACAACAAAAAGAAGAAAAAAAAAACGTTTTCCTCAGAAAATGTACTAGGAAAGAAATTTGAGATAAGCTTGTTGCTGCTAAAAATAACAAAACAAAAACAAAAAAATGCCAACGAATGGATGCTCTGTGGATTAAATTTTTTTTTTCCCTTTTTGGTGATTGCTGCATTATAGCTGTTATTGTTTCTTTGTTATTGAGTTCCCTATGTATCCATTTGACACCGACAATATAGACATCATTTCTGTCTAGCTATAGCTCTGCCCTTCGCCCTTCTCTCATTAATCTGTCCCCTTCCGTTCCCAATCACTTCAGTGTACAGAAAAATAGCTTCATAAGAACAGATTGGAAAATGAAGAAAGTTGTGAAGTTATTATTGCCTAAGAATATTTTTTCCTTTCTCTCTCTCTCTTTCTCTCTCTCTCTCTCTCTCTCTCTTTTTCTCTCTCTCTCTCTCTCTCTCTCTCTCTCCTCCTCCTCTCACTGATCACCATATTGGCCTGACAAAAAAAGCTTAAAAATAAACATGCTGCACATGTATATACATATGTATAGGTGTCAGTCTATTTCATGCCCTTAACTCTTGTCCTTCACTCCTATCTAAGTCCTTCTCTCAAGGAAATTATTATTATTATTATTATCATTATTATTATTATTATTATTCCTGGGCAACATACTTGTTTAAAGTATGCATTAATTAAGGTTTTATGATTATTATCATGATCATTATTGTCATGACTATTATCAATATCATCTCTTTCCACTGTGTATGTGCTTTTTTTTTTTTTTTTTTAAAATTAC
>NC_068983.1:146266095-146266727 GCF_001194135.2 Octopus bimaculoides | reverse complement strand
TGAAACTTGATTTTAAAATCTGGTGATTTTCTCTCTGTCCAAAGAAATGCTAAAACAATCTGTAGACCATATCAAAAATATGTCTGTTGTATAAAGTCTCTAGTTCTGTCTTCACTCTGTTAGAAAAAAAAAACCCACCCCAGAAATTTCATGCTACTTTAGATTTATACTTATTTTGTTCCTTATTTTATCAAATTTGTGACATAAATGGTATAAAAACAGACAAATATAAAGAGACAAACAAAGGAAAAGAATTTAAAGAGATAACATTATGATAATAATAGTAGTAATAATAATAATGATTTGGAATAATAAAGTGAAGTGATGAAATTTTAGAAAACTTATTTTGTTTGATGCACACTCTATTAGGAGTGAAAAATTCTATACAGGTTGTCAGTGATTGCCTCTGAAAGCTAACTAACTGGTGTTTTGAAGAGTTTGATTGCTGCAACTGTTTCTACCAGTTTGTTGCACTCCTCTTCAAATCTGGTCTTCATAAACTGGTCCTCACCCTCTCAAATTATCTATGTCTATCTTAACATTTGTTAGGGTACTTTATAAAATTCAGTGGGTTTTGCAATTATACACTTGCATACACACACACACACACACACACACACACACACACACAC
>NC_068983.1:146264415-146264998 GCF_001194135.2 Octopus bimaculoides | reverse complement strand
CTGTGCAAGCCATGTACAGGGATGCTGCCAGTAAGGTGAGGGTTGGCAACGAGTACAGTGAAGAATTCAAGGTAGAGGTAGGGGTCCACAAAGGTTCAGTCCTCAGCCCCCTCCTATTTATCATAGTCCTCCAGGCAATAACACAGGAATTCAAGACGGGATGCCCCTGGGAGCTCCTCTATGCTGATGACCTTGACCTAATTGCTGAGTCTCTATCAGGACTAGAGAAGTTTCAGGTGTGGAAGCAAGGACTAGAATCGAAGGGACTTAGAGTCAACCTAGCTAAAACCAAAGTCCTAATAAGCAGGAAGGTAGACAAAACACAAGCCCCTTCAGGTAGATGGCCCTGCTCGATCTGTAGAAAAGGCGTAGATAGAAATTCCATAAGATGTACCCAGTGTAAGCTATGGACACATAAGAGGTGCAGCAATATCAAAGGACAGCTAACTAGCAAGATAGTCTTTGTATGTGGCAGATGCTCAGGAGCAATAAACATTGAGAATGTGCAGAAAACAACCTTTACAGCACTCCAGGGTGAAAAAGTAGAAGTGTAGCTGCTAGAATAAGAATAGCCTGGGCAAAG
>NC_068983.1:146258841-146262373 GCF_001194135.2 Octopus bimaculoides | reverse complement strand
ATATATATATATAAATAAATATAAATATATATATATATATAAATAAATATAAATATATATATATATATAAATAAATATAAATATATATATATATATATATAAATATACACATGTATACATATATATATATAAATCATTTTATCATGGGGTACTATAGTTAAATATTTTAGACAATAATGCCATATTGTATAAAGTTAAAATTTAGGGTTGTCAAGAAGGTTATTAAGAAGAATATTATAACAAATGGATAAAATTTCTTTGAATACTTTTGAGTGTATACCAAATCTTACCACAATAGAGGGAGGAAAAGACATTACATAGAAATAGATTAATATTTATACATATTATATACTTAATTATTAACTTATTAGATGGTATCTACGGAGATTGATCAATTAGATTTTACTGGTTTTTAATAAAGGAACACTGAGGTGAAAGAATTTGTTAACTATATATTAATTAAATTATAATCTAATCAGTTTAAGTTGTGAAGATACCGGTATTGTTTTGTATAAGCTAAGTATGAATTTTGTAGGGGTAAAAAAATTAGATTTATTAAAGGCTATTATGAAATAATAAAATGATCAGGTAGGGTACAAAACCATAGAAAAAGAATAAAATAGCTTAATCACTAAAACCATGATAAAGTATATATACCTTATTAACATCAACAGAGAAGATTTATAGAAAATGTATAATAATTTAAGTATTATAAACTAAAAATTGTTTATTTACTTATTTAGTTTGTATCAATAAAGACTGATACCTGGTATTAGCTAAAAGAATCTTGATGTTATAGGGCATACTAATTATAAACTAAAAGGTATATTATAGGTTTTAAAAGTTATTAGTTTTAATCCATATGTGATATAGTTTCTTGGGGGTACTTATTTTGATATTGTATGGATAATACCGTACTAAATTCTGGTGCCTCAACTTAAGTACCTAATTCATCTGAATGTGTATATATATACATACATATGTATATGCACACACGCATATATATATATATATATATCGTATGTATATGTATCTAATATAGTATATATATATATATATATATATATATATATATATACTCTTTTACTCTTTTATTTGTTTCAGTCATTTGACTGTGGCCATGCTGGAGCACCGCCTTTAGTCGAGCAAATCGACCCCAGGACTTATTCTTTGTAAGCCTAGTACTTATTCTATCGGTCTCTTTTGCCAAACCGCTAAGTTACGGGGACGTAAACACACCAGCATCGGTTGTCAAGCGATGTTGGGGGGACAAACACAGACACGCAAACATATACACACACATAGGATGTTACTTTTAGTCCCTCGTAATTAGTTGTCTGTGACAATAGCTGAACTGGAAGAACCATTTATTATGTCTACCTATCCATTATCAGAAGCTTACTACTAAACAACAGCCACCATCACCCACTACATCAACCACTAATGTTGACGTTGGGTGATTCATTTACCCACTAAATCATTACTCACTATCACTTCACATTTTCCTTCAGTTGTTTGTTGTTTGTGTGTGCATGTGTCATTTTTTAAAAATTCACCTCATACTTCAGCATTACATGTGATATTTTCTTCTATACATGGGATTTGTTAAAACCTTGTTTTTTTTCCTTTATAATCCAGTCAGCCAACAGCAAATTTGAGATAAACCTGTTTTCCAGCTTTTTCTTCCAAATGTTCCATTGTGTGTGGGTGTGTATTCACATGCACACATATACATGTGTTTGTGTAATTGTATAATGTATATATGTATATATATATATATATATATATATTTATACATACACAAACACACATACATGTTCATACATGTGTATATTTGTACATGTGTATTATGTGTTTGCATCTGTGCATGTATGTGTCCGTGTGTGTATATATAAATATATATGCATGCACACTTACATGTGTCCATCTGATTTTCTCCCATTTAGTTTTAAAACATTAAAATCCCCCAAACTACTGATGTTGGTAGGGAAAGTAAATTTTTCATTTCTAAACTTTTATGAACATTGTTCTTAATAATTACATTTATATATATTTTCTCTTCTTTTTTTTGTTTCCATCCAAAATTATTTGATTTGTTAATTAGCAGTTATCATTTTTTAATTCTTACAGTTCTATATTTTTCTTTCAGTTTTTTAAAGAACATGCTAATAGTCGCTTATGAGTGTTTTTATTTTTTCACTTTCAATTTCTTTTACATAATACATAATACCTTCTTTAAGTTCGTGATATTAAAAATTCCAATTCTTTAAAAATAATACTTTGTAGACCAATAAAACTAAATACAAATATGTTTGATTCTTCGCCCCATTCCAGTGTAGCACATATCATTTTTATTCTTTTCCCTCTGAAGAATTGGGCATTGACAACATTGATTTTGTCTTTTTTATCTTTCCTTTTATTTAAAGCAAATAAGTGGAATTATAGAAACTCTATAATTCAGAAGAAAGTTATCAGAGATCCTATTGGCAGTATAAAGACAGCAAATGTCTCTGCCTTCTGATAATTTAAGAACTAGGAATTTTCTTTTTCTTTCTGTCTTATCTATTTCTCTCTCATATATATATATATATATATATATATATATAAAGAATAAAAGTTTAGAATGGTACAACAATGCACTATAAAACAAGAAATGGACTATATACCTGTTGTAATTTGGTTATCTATAGTCCGATGATATTTCGGAATTACAATTCCTTCTTCAGATCTTCTTAGCTATATATATAATATAGCTTTACTAAGAATGCAACACAATTTCTTCATTCTATTATCTGCCTGGTGCATTAACTTTTTTTAGGGAGGAGTTCCTTATATTTTTATTTTGTGTGTATGTATACATGTGCATGCATACATGCATGAGTGAATGTGTATATGTGTGTGTATGCAATTACATGTGTGAGTATGTGTGTTTACATTTTGATAAACTTTTTTAGCTCAAAACCAATGTCTGTTTTCAGTTGATGCCTTTTATTCAATATTTTATACTTTTCCATTTGGTTTTCTTTATATTAACCAAACAAACAAAAGGACATCACAAGAAAGAACCAACACTTGGAATAAAACAGCAAAAAAAAAAAAAAAATTCATTGGATTCACATACACATTTCAGTCTATCTTCATAACTTCATTTTTCTTTCCATTTGTTTTGTTGCTTCTCATCTATTTGTATTTACTCTTTTACTCATGCTTACATCTATACCACATTGAACATATATAAATTGAATGTGTATAAATATATGTGTGTTTGTGTGTGTATAAAATCATGGAATATATGAATTAATTCCATACAAGTGTTTTAGCAGCACTAATGCTGAATGAAACCCAAATAAATTGAACCCCTCCTACCTCTTTCACCATAAAATTATTTCAGTTCCTGTGTGCGCTCTCTCTCTCTCTCTCTCTCTCACACATATCCACAAATTCATGATTGAATAAGAAAGTAATAAATCTGTTAATAAGCATATCTCAGAGAGAGAGAGAGAGAGAGAGAGAGAGAGAGAGAGAGAGAGAG
>NC_068983.1:146223006-146258831 GCF_001194135.2 Octopus bimaculoides | reverse complement strand
GAGTGAGAGAGAGAAATGCCCATAAACTAATAAACTAGTATCACCCCACCTCAAGTATTCTTGATTTCTCTCTTGGAAGAAAGATACTTTAACAAATAGTGTTGCAAATTTGTTACTCATAGCTTGCAGACATGATAATGTTTAGTGCAGTGTAAGCAACAGTTCCTCAATAATGTGTCTGAAAGATTGTTTAGTAACCATTTTTTCTAAACTATTGGAGACTGTTTAAGATGTTCTTGGTTCAGAATCTCTCTCTCTCTCTCTCAATAGTATTTTGGATTCATCCAAACTACCAACATCTATTTTAGATTATAGATTAGTTAGCGATTCCATGATCTATAATCTGTTACAGTTATTGACCCTCCTCTGCTCCAGTTTGTAATCTGTTCCAAGTTACTAAATAGATTACAGATTAACTGAGCTAACAACTTACTGAAATTGTCACTGTGAAATATTCTTCATAAGAGTAAAGCTGATGGTCATCATTTCAGTCTTAATGCCAGCAGTAAAATTGCAAAGAGAACAGAACTACACATAAAACCATTGTTGTTGGCACTCCATCGCTTACGACGTCGAGGGTTCCAGTTGATCCGATCAACGGAACAGCCTGCTCGTGAAATTAACGTGCAAGTGGCTGAGCACTCCACAGATACGTGTACCCTTAACGTAGTTCTCGGGGATATTCAGCGTGACACAGAGTGTGACAAGGCTGACCCTTTGAATTACAGGCACAACAGAAACAGGAAGTAAGAGTGAGAGAAAGTTGTGGTGAAAGAGTACAGCAGGGTTCGCCACCATCCCCTGCCAGAGCCTTGTGGAGCTTTAGGGGTTTTCGCTCAATAAGCACTCACAACGCCCTGTCTGGGAATCGAAACCGCGATCCTATGACCGCGAGTCCGCTGTCCTAACCACTGGGCCATTGCGCCTCCACTACACATAAAACCAAACAAGTGCTATATGAGATTTTCTCGAACCTCTCTGCACACAGCTGTTATTCATGTCAATAAGGGTTTCCACTTGTTATTTTGAGTCAGTTCTTATCACTTATGTTAATCATTACACATCTTCAGACTGTTTCAGTTGTAGAAATGTCAATGTTGCAGAAGTGTTTTAATTAATCCCTGCCCTGCGAAATTTATTAATAAATGATTTGTAAGACAAATGACAGTTTTGTTAATTGTTTTCAATTTTAAGTAAGTTTCTTAGAGAAAGAAGAAAAATGTCTTTCCCCAATTTCCTTTTTAAGATTTACTCGGGTACAGAAACTCTTTGTGCATACACACACAATTTTTCAAAATACAGTAAGAAATGCTTTCTGAGGGAGGACTCTAAGAGAATGCTAATAAACTAATATTTAGAGCTTTATTAAGTAGACAACAGAATAAAAAAAATAGATATATATAAATAAATATAAATATTTAAATATACCACAGGAACACTATGCCCTTCTGCAAACTGGTCAACTTAGTAAAAAGTACAATCACAAACTTCATCAGTTATGTGCTACAACGTCTGCTTCCTAACCACATGGTTTCATGTTTAGTCCCGCTGCATGGCACCTTGGGCAAGTGTCTTTTATAGCCCCAGGCCAACCAAAGCTCTGTAAGTGGATTTGGTAGCCTGAAACTGAAAGAAGCCTGTCATATAGCTATGTATGTGTGTCTGTGTTTATCCAACATCACAGCTTGACAACAGTTGTTGGTTTGTTTACATCCCCATGAGTTAACATTTTGGCAAAATAAATACCAGACTTAAAAATAAGGGGTCAGTTTGTTCAATTGTATCCTTCAGTGCAGTGCTCAAGCCTGGCTGCATTCCACTGCCTCAAACAAGTTAAAATGGGAGATTAAATGTACTCCTGATGTGTATGTTTGTTTATGCACTTTTCCATGTAGAACTGCAGTTAAATGTGAAAGACCTGAATTCCTATGCAGTTCTTCTGAAATTTGAAACCTCGTTACTTTAGTGGTGTAAGTATATTTAATTTGGAAAAATTCCAGTCATCAACATTCATTAAATTTTAACAGATGAAACTTGTGCTTATAATTTTTACAAAGTGAACCAGTTTGTAGAAACATTTCACAATTATGCTCATCATAGTTTTAATGTTCACTTTTCCATGCTTGCATGGATCAGATGGACTTTGTCAAAATGTATTTTCTATGGCTGGATATCCTGTTGCCAACCATTTGTTTCCGAGTAAAGTAAAAATTCACCATGGCCCGACATGTTTTTCACAGATCTAGAAACCAACAGAATTGTATGATTATGACACTTGTTCACAACCATCGCACATCAAGATGAGGATGCTCACATCACATACATATTCAATGAACTGCTTTCAGTTTCTGTCATCTAAATCCACTCACAAAGTTTTGGCCAGTGGTGACATTAGGAGAAGAAACATGCCGCAGGTGGCTTACAATGGGAATGAACCTGAAACCACATGGTTAGGACATGAGCTTTTTAATCACGTAGCCATGCACAGGGATGATGAGGTCTGGATCATCTGACGGAACCCATTATGAATGAATGTTCTCAAATTGACGGAAATACAGAGTTACTGCATCAGATTCATGTGCATCTCACAAAGTACTTCGAACTTTACATCACTAATGGAGAAACCCATGTTGAAAATGTTATTAATGTAGTTAAATAAAATGACTGAAAATATCCAGACTTAAAAACCAATCTCTACATATATGTACACACACACACCCACAAATATATATAGTTTATTTCAAACTTTGATACTCAGTTTATCCACAGTGTGTGTGTGTGTGTGTGCATGTTTGTTTGTGCGTGTGTGTGTCCTTATTGTGATATCAGGTGATTGTAAATTAGTGTGACTATCGTACAAGCAGTGTCATTCATTTTCAATATAATACAGAAAACATATCTAGCTATCAGGAAATATTACTTAGCTTGGGAACAGGTAAAGGTTGGTGATAGGAAGGGTATCCAGCTGTAGAAAATCCGCTTCAATAAATTCCATCCACCCAATGCAAGCATAAAGTGATTGTCAAAATTATATGTATTTTTTGCTTTTAATCAGCAGAAGTTACATAGTGACTCAAGGGATGAGAGTTAAGTGCTATGCATGAAAATCTCAGTGATGTTTTGACTGCACAAATCTTGTGTGAGAGTCACAACTTAACATTTGCCTTCCATGCTGGCATGAGTTGGATGGTAAAAACAGGAGCTGGCAAGTAAGACCAACTGCACCAGGCTCTGTTTTGGCATGGTTTCTATGGCTGGATGCCCTTAATGCCAACCACTTTACAGAGTGAACTGAGTGCTTTTTATGTGACCCAGCACCACAAGGGTTGCCAAGTAACTTGCAAAACAAAGACCCCCACCACAGCTGGGAGAGAGTGTGCTATTGAGGGATGAGGCTTTTGTGCTGGTTGAGAGGTTACAGCATAACAGAGGAATAGAGACAGATATCTTATACTTAGAGAAGACATTTGGTGACCCCATATTACGTATCAGCAGACAGTAAATCTCGTAAAGGGAGATAATTCATTATGTCAGCCTGCCAGTATCACTTTGGTGGCTGGGCAACCAAAATAAAATACACCCTTTCATAAATATAACAGTCATAATATATATATATATATATATATATATATATATATATATAGCTCTGCAGAGTACAATAAGCAACAATCAAAACTGTTTATGTCTTGTTATAACTATATCCTGCAGCCATACAAGGTATACTGTTTATACCATTTAAGTATGTTAAGCTGTTGACAATTAGGTGTTATATTGCATATCAATATTTAAGCTGTTTTAAGCTCTTGACAATTATACATTATAGGATGGTGGTAGAGTGACCTACTGGCATGTGTGTGACCTGCTTGACATGTGAGAGAGGTTGGGCTGGCCTTTAGATTTTGCTTTTAGGACTTCAGGATAAATATAGTATTTACAAGGAAGTGCACTATTCAGATTTTACCTTTCTTTCCAATTTCAGCAGTATGTTGAATTCACCTGAACTACCTTGATTTCTAATTTGAATTTTTAGATTAGGGATCTGGCAATGAGGTGCCAGAATGTACCCTCAAGGTGGTATATCTAAGAATGTGAACATGAAAGCAGGAATGCAGAATAATCAAGGAAGTTGCAAGAGTGTGGGAGAGTGACAGATAGTTGTAATCATGAAGGTATTTACATGTATGTAGGGGATGAATGTAGTGATTTTGATTGGGGAAAAATATCCTGTTGGGATGTTTGTTGATAGGGTGTAGCATATAAGATAGGGAGTGGTGGCTGGTAGGACAGAAATGGCAATATATGGTGTACAACAGGTTCTGCTTTCATAACTGAAAGCAACAGAATACTGTAGATAGGAAAGTAATGGCAAGCTGAGTGGTAACAAGACAAGGAGTAGGGTTAAATCTGCAAGTGAGTAGGGGAGAGTGTGAGCTGAATGTAAACAAGAGTGAGGATGGTTGACAGTAAGAATGCTGTGGATATCAATAGTGTATAGCTGAAAGAAGAGATCCACTTGTCTTAATTGGGAAGCAGCAGCAGTTGTAGACCTGGCAGGGACAATGGGTAAGGAATGGGACCAAGCGGTGTGCATACACATTATGCTTTGAAAAACTCAGTTACACTATACTACTGTAGCAGAGTGGGTTTTCTTAAGCACCACATATTGCTACTCATTTCTTTATTATCTCCATGAAACTCAAAATCCTGAGATCAGCCTTCACTACTTCATCTCATATCTTCCTCTTTCACAGGTTCCATCTACTTTAAGCAATCAGCACTTTATACAGTTATCCTCATTCATATGCATCACATACCCAAACTCCTCTTGCACACTACTTCTGATTCCTTTAATGTCCAGCTTTTCTGTCAAAACATTTGCACATCCAATTCATCTTTTTTTTATTTTTATCTTTCTAGTTTTTGCAGAGCCTCTACATTCACCACCCATATCTCACTACTGTGCAGCATTGCAGTTTGAACACAAGCATCATACAGTCTGTCTTTCACTTAGGAATCCTTTTTTTACCAACAGAAGTAATAGCTCTGTACAGCTTTATATAATCAATTGGGGATAAAGTTAATTATACTACCCTTAGTAACTGATTTGTACTTGCTTTATCAACCTCCAAGAGGATGAAACCAAAGTAAACTTTGGCAGGATTCAAATTCAGTATGTTAAATGATGTAATTAACTACAAGACATAATATAAACCACTGTACCAATCCTGATAATTCTCTACCAAAGAGATACATCATCACCATTGTCATCATTTTAACATCCACCTTTCTATGTTTGCATGGATCAGACACAGTTTTTTTTAAAGCAGATTTTTTACAACAGGATGTTTTTCCTGTTGCCAACCCATAACTGTTTCCAGACAAGTTAATATTTTTCCATGACCAGAGATGTTTTCAAAGAATATCAGGAATTACTTCTGCTGACAACAAGGGGCTTCTTTCTTTAATCAAAAGGATAACTTGTATGATGCTTGTAAGGAAGTGTGATGCAACATAGTAGTGAAATGTAGATACCAAATGCAGAGAAATGATGCAAATATGATCCACTGGATGTGTAATATTAGTATGCATGAATGAAGAGGAACAAATGAGATGAGAGAAAAACTAAGTGTAAGAGGAGTTAAATGTGGTGCACGAGAGAGACAGCTGCATTAGTATGAACAAGTAAAACATAAATTGGCAGTAGTTGGTTAAAGAAATACTAGATGCACATTGGAGGAAACAATGTAACTGAGGAAGTTGTAAACAGAAGTGGCGAATTCTGATCTCAGGATACTGAACCTCAAGGAATGCAGCAGGTATCTGACACTGTGTTGGAGAGGACACACCAAACTATGCAAGCATAGAAAAGCAGATACAGAATTGACGATGATGATGATAATGGTGAGTTAGTGGAATCGTTAGTGGATTGGATAAAATACTTTGCAGTTTGTTTCAGTTAATTGTCTTCTGAGCAATCAGGTAAATATAGTGAACCTATCTGTTTCTAGCAGACAGGAGGGTGTCTGGCAAAAAATACCCAAAAGAAAGGAACTAGAAACCACCTTTATATTTTCCCCATGAAAATTCAATGATAAACATAAAGCACAAGTCAAGAAAGTCATCATGGTTCATTCATTGTAAATAGATTTTGAAAGCCTATACCTAAGTCTAGTTAATGATATGAGAATAGATCAGAGATAAATTTCTTTAGAAAGGATACTAGTCTGTCACAAGTAACAACAGCAGATGTAGCAGATAGGTGGCCAAAATACCTTGCGGTGTCTAATCCCCTGTTCTAAGTTCAAATTTCATCAAGGTCAGTTTTACTTTTCATCTTCAGAAGATTGATAAAATAAACAGCAATCAAATAGTGATTGAAATGGCCAACTACACTACTACTACTACAAATCTATGATCTTGTGTCTATGTTAGAAATCAATATTATTCAATATGACCCCCTATTCTTGATGACTAGGTAAACTGCAACATGGTGAAATAAACTATTCTGATCATAGTCTTGTTTGGCTTGGCTTCTACAGCTGAATGTCCTTCCTAATGCCAATAAATGTTATACAGAATAAATAATTGAAATTAGCAATACATGATTAACAGGAGTGCAGTCTGTGATTCATTGGCAACCCTTATATGTACCATAACTCTAAGAAAACACTGTATCATGCCAGCTGTAAATGTTGCCACATTTGCTGCCTACTGTTCCCCAATTCTACACTGCACATCCTCAACATGACTTCTCCCAAACTCTATTCTCACAATCACATACAATCACCAAGTGCAAAATCTTCAATCATTCCAACCTAACAAAACAACATCTGACAGTTTCTTTCTCTGTCATGAAACAATATGCTTCACAGCTAATTCCTGTTTTACCAGACATTTCAATGTTTCTTCATCTACAGTGGCATTCTAAAGAAGCAATGTTCTTAAAAGCCTCTCTTACCTCTGATGTTTCAAAGATGAAAAGACAATCATTAACAAATACTTTTACATCCTGAGTTTCTTTACCTCTTTAGTTACAACCATTATGGGTTCAGTAGTCAAATCTTGAAGTATTAACTAGCATTCACCAGTTGCCTGGCTCTTGAGAACTTTGATAAAAACAAAGTTGTGCAAATTATTTGAGTAAACTGGCACAAGAAGGTCAGAGCTAAGTTGTCGGCCTTTCAGCTCCATCTACTTCTTAGATTAGAAATATCTTGTCAATTTGCTAACCCTGCCATACTTCCCATAACCTCTCTTATTTTGCCTACATTAACATACAGTAATTTAAACTGAACATCAAGTGTTTTGATCTCACTTGGCTAGAAAGGTGAATAAAAGATCTGAGTAAAAATAAAATTTAAGAACTGCATCAGTTATGTACAATATATATTAGTTGTGAAATGGAAATAATTAAACATCAATTGTTGAAAGTAATAAATTAAATTTATTAGTAGTTTAAGGATTTACAAATACCTAGCTTCAAACAGCTAGAATTAAAACATCTTAATATATGGAAGAAACTGAAATGAAAACACTGTCAGAACATGGATTAAATAGTTTCAAATACAACAGAAAGATACTTGTTTTCCATTAATATTTAATGCAAATAAATATGTAAATGTATATATAATTAAATCTCAATCAGTGATAAAATATCTTAAGGAGAAATTATATCAATGAGAGAAAAATAATCCGAATATATGAAAGGAAAACTAGTTAAAGATCTACAGATAAAACCTTTTAATAAATATATAAACAGAAAATGGTGAACATAAATATTTTGTTGTTTACTTTTTATGCACAAGCTCTTAATTATCTCCAATATCAAATGTACAAACACTAAATTTGTTGTTTTTCATTCACTGCACTTAAATATCCTGGTCACTATATATATATCTATATATATAATATGGGTAAATGTGTGGTATGTTGTTATTATTCCTAGGAACATTCCCTATGACAGCATTTATGGTGTTAAATGCCTGATTATAATTGTTTAACCTCATATTTAAATAATTTTTTAAAAAATATTTACAGTTAAGTAGGGTAGTGTAAATGTATACACTGAAGCTTTGTTTTAATCTTTAAACATGCAAGTTAATTAGTTTGAACAATTATAATTTTATTAACATATATTCACACAGTGGTCAACTTTGCCTCTTGTTCTTTGATAAAATAGAGTATAAGTCAAGTACTGGGATAAATTCCTCTCTTTCAAAATGTTTGCACTGTGTTGTAGGGAGACATAAAGGATCACTCACAGTGTTTCTTTTCTGCAACACAACCACTTTCATGCCATCACACTGAAGGAATGTGGTCACCAAGATTGGGACTGAATATGGCATATGACAATGATAATGACGATGATAAACATTTATGTGATTCTTTAAACAATAAGTGGATTAAACTTCAAAAAGTAATCTTTGGATGCTACACTTACAGGAGTTTACAGAAGATGATACAAACGGAGTGTGTTTCCATTTCTTTCTCCAAACTTACAGAGATTTGAACTCATTGCATTTAGCAATAGATATCTATTTACAATAAAGTAAATGTACTAAGCCAGCAAGATTTAAGGGTTTTCACTATGAACATGTCAATGATCTCACTTCGTTACTTAGAAGAGATGGGTAACAAAAGTAAAATTCTAATGAAAGACTAGAACTAGAATTATATATATATATATATATATATATATATATATATATATATATATATATATATATATATATATATATATATAAAACTAAGTCAATTTAACAAATTAAATAAATTTTTAAAATGAATACATAAAAAAAATTTTGCAAACAAAAATATTGCAATTTTTTGCTCTGCCTTATGATGTCATGATAAATTTCACTTTAAAAACTATGTCTCCTTATACTGAAATACCATTGTTTTTCAGCCAGGAGAGCACCTTTAGTACCTATAGGAGTTTCAAGACTTGGAATAAAGTCAATATGTTAATAGAATGTTTTAAATATTCCAATGAAAATATTAGAGTACACTACAAATTAAATATGATTGGGGTAGTGATGGAATGGGTATACTTGAATACAAATTGAAAACCACTGATTTATACACTGTGGTTATGATAACACAACATTTACAGAGTAACAATAACATTCTTCCAATAATCATTACTATGATTGGATCAAAGCTCAAACAGGGTAACATTTATGGACTAAACTTCATTAAAGGATCTACCATGTGCTGAAGAGACAAAGGACACATAATTGCCTGATAAAAAAAGAAAAATATTTCAATTCAATTAGATTTAAATGAAAACCAATCACATATATTAAGGGTTAACACAAACTTTGGAGGCATCAAACAAACTAAAATGAAACTACATAAATAGGCATAATAAATATTTGATGAGAAATAATCTGAAAGGGCCTTCTAATTTATTAGCTGTAAACAGTTAACTTTGTCCATCAAAGCATGTTGTTTGATGAAGGGAGATAATTATATTGTCAATTTATGATGAGTAAAGTTCTTAAAACATTTTCCCCGCTAAAGGAAAGTAATCGCAAATCACTGTACAGTTTTATCTGTAGTTTTGTTAATTTTAAGTTAGAAGTGCTAGAAAGATCTATTTATTATAATTGGATGGCTTTGTGATTAATTAGTTTGCTTTGTAACTACATGGGTTCAGAATCAATGCATCTGGGTGGCCCTTTGGGCAAATATCTTCTACTGCAGCCTTAGTTTGACCAAAGCTTTATGAGTGAAGTTTGATAGAAGGAAACTGTGTGGAAGCCTATCAGAGTAAACACTCCAGTTCTTGGATGATAGGATTAACCTGTCGTTTGGTTTATACCACTACATGATATTCGGTTGTCATTAGGAGTCAACTCAGTTGAAAGCATCCAGCCCAATTTTTCTGTGTGAAGATAACTTCCTCCTCTCCTTCCATCACCTGTAATTCCTCTCCTGACCAAATCATTAAAAGATAAATTAAAATCTGAAAACTTTATGACAAAGCATGATTGTTAACATTTTCAGTGTCCCAAAGTATTCCACCAGGAAAACAAATTTACGACTAGAAGTAACAAGCAATGATAATTTTTACTGGCATTTTTCTTTTTGTTTTTAGAAGTTTCGATTTTATGTGCTAATAGATCTAAATCAAGTAAACAAATAAAACTATTGTAATAGATACTAATAAAAATGATGATGATATGGAATAATCTTAGAGTTCCAAAGTCACAAATAACTTATTGGTCCTGAAAATTGTGAAAAAGTTCTTTAAAATGTGTAAGCTGGTCAATAAATATTTGCTAACTTCTTATTAGAAGGTAATTTCCAATCTAATTATAGGTAACTAAGCAACAACACAATATCATAACGAATTTTGTATTAATGATATATATTTTCTTGAGATTACCAAGAAAATTACTTAATGAAAAATGAGATATTTTCATTAGGCAAACGCAACAATGAAGAAAAGATATAGATAAAATAGCAATATTTTCAAATCAGTCTTTTTCTTAATGTAAAATCTAATTTTGTAGGAAACATCAAAATATCTTCAATGTGTATTTGAAAGACACAGCAAAATAAAGAAGAATGTTTATTTTTCTTTTAAATAGAAACTGAACTTTCATTGTTATTAACTTACTTCAACATACATATACTAAACTTGGAACTGAGAGATTATGGTATGTACCTAATTGTTACTAATGGCATTAGAAAAAAAGTTAGAAATGCTTATAATCTACTGCTTCTATAATTAAAATCTGAGACAATAAGCCTATGCCAGCTGACTGATCAGAATCTTAATTACATCACACACATATATGATTGAATCAATGACTAGCCTTAGACTGTGTCTGTGAAAGAGAAAGAGAGAGTGAGAGTTATGATATTTATGTCTTTCTCAAGAGTCTTAGTGATCTACATTAAATAAAAAGTCACAAACAAAAAGCAAAGCCAAACTGTTGACTAAGCTTGCTGAAATCTATCCGGATACATAATTTATGATGCCATGGAAATACAAAACATGTCTGCAAATTTCAGTTACATATTGTAGAAAGCAAAATTTTTTTACAAAAATTAACACACACACACACACACACACACACAAAAGTTCCCAAGTAAACAATATCGATGCTATGTTTATCACAGAGACACCCAATTGTTTCTATTGTCATATTGGAATGAACGTAGAGTGTTTTGATGCTTTTACCTAAAATTTTTAGTTTACTGACATCAAAAAAATGTTTGTGTCTGATTTGTTGAAGAGAGATACCCTTTGTTCCCAAGTTTAGTGACTGCACTAAATGCTGTTTTAACAATCAATCACAGTGTAACTCACTGCAAACTTCTCTGCAGCTAGATTAAAAAAGGTGCATATCCATGCAGTTTAGCATCACTGAAGAAAACTTGAAGTCCAATGTCCATTTAAACTTTAAACATTAAAGACAGACAAAATATTTGTTTTGTTTTTTTTCTCCAATTTTACAGTAAATGTGTTATTTAATGACATGAAGTAAATTTCTTTAAAATGTCAAACAATGACTCCAAAGAAATACTAAACAGTTTTGGTTCCTTCAAGAATTTTGTCATAAAGCAGGGAGCTATGTATTATTCTGATGCAAGACAGCCGTTATGTTAAGTTATAAGATATTTTACCAGGAAACAAAAATGCCAATTGACTCCTACCATCTTTGATAAGATCACTGAAATGGTTTCACTTTCTGCTGTATAATTTCTTCGTTGGGTATCTGTTGGTCCTTAACATGGATGTTTGGATTTGCCAGTGGATTGAAAGCAGGATCATCTTGGGTTGCCATGTGGCCAAGATGTGAGAAGACCATAACCACAGTTATAAAGCCAATCAAACCAATAACAAGAACAACAAGAAATTTTTTCATTGTTGCATTTGGGTCTTTTGTTCGATAAGAGTCATTAGTTCTAGAAAAAGAAAAGATGGTGAATTAAAAAGAAAATATTTCATACTTCCAACAATTTTATCATGAAAATAATCCTTCCTTAACACCGATTTAATATTGTCTCATTATTTGTGAGTCATCATCAAGTATTTACTATGATCACAACACATCAAATCATCATATATCTTACTGCTAATTTACATTATTCAGTTTTCTATGCCAGCTAAACTTATTTTTAGGTCAAGTATTTTTTATCAAATTATGACTATAACTAAATGCACCTCTTTTTACTAACAACTCCAATCCAAACCAAGGAGAGAGAACCTCTACATAATCACTTGACCTGCTACAAAGAGCAAGCAAATCATCAAATCACACCCTACATTCTTAAACAATGGAACACATAAGATAATGTAACCCTAGAATATTCTGTTTGAATAAAAGGTGGGATGGTCAAGGCTGGAACAATTTTGATCATTGGTGCACTTGATCAGAGCTGACCAGGGGTTAACTAACAACTAAGTTTATGTTGCATTCTTCCCATAATGAATTATAGATTTGGGCCAGTTTGAGTGCTCTCAAGCCAGGTGAAATATATACTGGAAATCTGCAAATCTTGGGCTCTTGTTAGTTGGTGATAAAACCAATCTACTTATAAAGTTCCGCTAACCAAATGAGAGCAGTCTGTCTTCTATATTTGTCTTCATCATGGTCAGTGACATAGTGAAAATATAGTTAATGTGTTCACCACTGCCCACTTTTTTTTTTCAGACAGGAAAGTGTATTTTGAGGGAGACTTGACTGGTATTCCATCTAATGTCATTATCATTTTGCTTTTCAATAAATTAAAATATTTGCAAGAACTAGAAATCAACTTCGATAGCTTTCATTTTTATCTCTTAACTCTGGGGAGAAAGAACTAACATTTTCAGAACAGCAAACTGAGACTATGTACTTAAGCCCCAAAGCACAAAACTTGTGGCAGAACTTGAACACAAGGCTTATATGTCAGCAGAATTATATTACAACTGTCTGACCAACATACATTATATATTTACAATTTTTTATCAGCTTTTTTTCAAAGCTAGTATGAATGGCAACTTTTCTTACTTTTGAAATTTTGGGCTGTCTAGATGCCCCAGGTCCTCTTTCAGCTATCGTGATTTTCTAACAAAGTTTACCATCTTATCTTTTGCCTTTTACAAGGAAATGGGGCTACTTTCTCAGAGCTGAAGGCATTGTTTAGCTTCAAGTTAGCCCTGATTGAGCAGACCTATGATCACCATTATCCAACGTGATTGATGTATGGTGACCATTGAGATTTGAATTTTGATACATATGTCATTAGTCGGCAACTGGTATTTGTCGTCTGTGTATTTATTTCAGCATTTTCCTGTGTTATGAATATTAGTTCCACCATGTTTAATCTATGTTTTGTAGGGAATTCTGTAAAGTATAGATTTGTAGTCTACTAATGTTTTTCTAGTATAGTACATTACATCTTCATGTACGGTGAGCCAAGAGGAGACTGTTGTATTTGTGTGGCCTAAATATGAGTAGAGGCAAAATGGTTGAATGTGTAAGGGAGATAGGTTTAACCTTAACCAATGCTAATCAAGCAGACCTATAATCAAAGACATTCCAGCCATGATCATCCCTATCTTTATTTTCAGTGTATCTAAAACTACATCAGTCACATTTTAATGGTAAGGCTTTGTATGAGGAAGATTTGGTTATTATTTCTAGCATGTAGAGGATTTTGTAATGAGTTAAATGCTACTGGAGTTTGTATCAGTGGACAGCATGAAGCATTCTTTGAGTCTTAGTCTACATATTTCTAAAGAGTAAGTACTAGATCATTTGAAAACGTTAATGTTTTGAGATTGAAGCGAAATAGTGCACTAGGAAACATTTACATCAATAAGTTTACTTAAAATGATGGATATTCAGTTAGTTTATACCATACAGTTCTGATCCTGAGATCTAGTGACAGCTTACTGTATTTGATTCTCTTCTTAGTTTTAATGACAATAAATTAATACTTACTTAAAAAGTCTTGCTAACCAACTGAGAGCAGGCCGTCTTCTATATTTGTCTTCATCATGGTCATGTGACATATTGAAAACATCATCTTTTGTAGAGTCAAATAACTTTCTAGGACCTTAAATAATGAAAAAAAAGAAAAAAATACAGTTCTGTATTTAAGAGATGTGGAATTATGTACACTATTTACATTTGACAGATATTTGTCCTCATCTTGTTTGTTAACACAACCAATGTTGTGTGTATGTGTGTGTGATTGTGTATATGTTTGTTTACATTGGCAATTGCTCATCTGAAAGTGTAGTAGGTGGTAGTGTAGTCAGTTTCTCCTGTCAACAAATCATCCAAGTACTTCATGCTTTTGAAGCTGTGTGAAATAGATAAGCCTAGAAGAGCATCCAGTTGTAAAACAATGTCTCAAATAACATATTCATCCAACTCATGCAAGCACAGAAAAAGGGTATAAAACAGATGAATAAATTCCTGTAAAATCTATGATTCAAATTTTTGAGTTAATAAACCAAAAGGCATCATCATGTTATTTCTATTTAAATATTTAACAAACTTGGATAACATTAGCTATCACGAATCTCATCATTTAGTGTCTGTTTTCCATGCTGGTATGGGTTGGATGGTTCAACAGGAGCTGATAAACCAGAGGACTGCACCAAACCCCAAAGTCTGCTTTGGTATAGTTTCTATGGCTGGTTGCTCTTCCTAACACCAACCACTTTATAAGGTGTACTAGATGCTTTTTATGTGGCACTGACACAAGTGAGGTCACCAAGCAACTTGCAAAATGAGACCCACAACCAAGGGGCTTTAGTATTGAAGGGGCTGTCTTTGTGTCAGGTGATGAGAGAAGATAGAGTGAAGATGTGCCAGGAAGAAGGGGTAAGTGAGTGAGTTGCAATTTGATAAGTTTTATTTCCAAACTCCAATGACATTACTTATTTAGCATATAAGTATTTCAGAGTTATGTACCTTACAACGGAACACTATGATGAAGATTTGAACTACTACTGAAAAGTATGTAAAAATCATTACTTACTAGTAAAAAGTCCTTTTTCTCCTCTGGCTGTTGTGCCAGGATCCAGATTGATAATACTATGTGTAGATGCTGATGAAGATGCAAGAGTTGGTGTACTAGTGTAAGGACTAACTTGCGCACTTGGACGAGTATACTGAGGACTAGACTTCTTTGCATCAGTAGGACTGTGAACTGTAGGGGCATTCACTGAGGCAGAATGGATTGCCAGAGGGGAGGAAGAATGCACATTTTCAGAAAGGTGTTTGCCAGATGACTGACTTTCTTCCTTGATCTGTTGACAAATAAATAAACAAATTTTTTAAATAATTGTTATACAGCTGCTTTATAATTATTTCTAACTGCTATGTCATTGTTGTATCATTACTAAATTGTTATACAAAATCCATTTATTCTACCAGTCTCTATACTTCTCCTCATATATGCACGCACACACATACACACAAATAAAGAAATTTTCAGAAATGCTACTCTAACACTACCATAGAAAAATTGACAGAGCATTGAAAAAAAAAAATCCACTTTATTACTTCAAATGATTTTCATTTCATATATCTTGAAAATTGTCAGTAGTAAACTTTGATAACTTCATTACGAAACATTACATTATTAAATGTCTTAAAACTATTTTGACATACTGACATGTCATTGATCAATTAAGACTGAAATACAGCATTTAAGAAAGAGTTAACAATTGCAATTGTCAATAATGAAAAATACATTGTACTAACCAAAGGGAGGCCAAGGCCAGCACGGGCCCAGTTTACTGTTTTTAGCACCTGCCTTAAGGATTCAGCAACAGGTGACATCAAATTACTGGCAGGGAAAATACCATGTTTGCATGTCGGACAGCTGTAGCCAGCTGGTGCTGTATTTGGAGGCATTTTTAAAGCGTATTGATTTAAACAATCCCAATGAAAAACATCTAAAAAATAAAATAAACAAAATCTGTTTCATGGACGTCATTTAATTATCTTTTATTGGATTGCATAACAAAAGTAGTATTGACAAGTACACATCTTGAGAAATATCTTCTAACATATCTTTGGGTTGATCAATGCCTTGTAGGTGAAATTGGCAGACAGAGATGGTGTGGAAGCCTGTCGTATGTGTGTGTCATTTGGCAATATATATTGGTGATATATATATAGGTACAGGCATGGCTGTGAGGTTAGGAAGTTAGTTATGCAATCATGTGGTTTCAGACTGAGTCTCACAGGATAGTGCCCTGGGCAAGTATCTTTTACTATAGCCCAAGGTCAACCAAAGCCTTTTTAGTTGATTTAGTAGAGAAAATCTGAAAGAGACCCATGAATAAAATAATTCCTCAACACTGTCACCATGATACAATGAAATAGTGTGTAGCCTATTGACAACCTGTAACCAATAACGCTATTGTTCATCAATCACAACATATAAAATTTATTTTAAAATTAAGAATAAACAGATTATGGTTGGATTTCTAACTTATGAGGCTAAATACAAGTTATTTCTGTCAATGTAGCTGAAAATAGTCACACTTCCATTTCATTTTTTGCCAGCATTAAGTCAAATTTAAACTTTTGCTTCTTTAAGTTGGGGAAATATCAGAATTTATAGAACTATCTAACAGTGATGTTGCAGAATAATATTAGGGCTACTTCAAATTGTTTTGGCAAACTTTTATTAAACCTGCAAGAAACTTGCCACATGATTTCTGCACAAAATAAATAACTACTAGAGTTGCAGTTGTACATCTGACAAATGTTTATAAAATAAAATTATCAGAAATAATACTATGCAGCATGATAGCTAAAGCAATTTTAGTATATGGAATAATAGTATTCAACATATTGTGTAACTGTCAATGCAGCAACAACACATTACAGACATATGGAATGAAATATAACTCACTTGAAAAGTAGTTTGGAAGCTGCAACTGGAAGAGCATCCAGCCATAGAAAATCTGTTACAACATATTTCATCTAACCCATGCCAGCATGAAAAAAATGGATGTAATGAATGATGATGACAATAACAAAATAAAAATAATACCATATACATACCATAACAAACTAATCTGACACAATCACCAGAGTCATCTTCAGCTAAACCTTTGTTACAAAGTGTACACAATGGATTGTAGTCACTGTCTTGCAGCCATTGCAAATAAGACTGGACAATACACTAGAAAGATACAATAAAAATAACATTAAAAAATTAGACATATTAATTTACATCAGCATGAAATCATTTTGGATTTCCATATTACCTCAAAAATCCAATAAAAAAAGAAAATGTAGCTACAGAAGCCAATAAGGGAGCCCGTATACTAGAAGGAGCAGACAAATTTCCATCAAATTACATCACACGGTCATAAAAAGAGAAATAATATAGAATAATAGATAAACTACACCTGAAAATAAGTTGAGGTGGTCACAGCAAGAACACCTTTAATCATAAGTCTGCTCAGTCAGTGGTCATCACTTTTGCAGACACTCCCAGACTGGTGACTTTGTAGTTGTCTTTCAGTTTGAACACCTGTAAGTTGGGGATTGTAGGGAAATGTGGGTGGGAAAGGAATTCCAGAGGACCATTATTGTTGGGGAGCAAGGTCTGGAAAAAGAGCTCAGGGATCTGAGAAAATGAAGTGAGATGGAAATAAAGTTGCCTTCTTGAGTCATGCTGATCCACAAGGGCGAGTTTTTCAGTTTCCATAGAATATAAATTCCCCACCTGGATGGGACACTGATCTGTAGCAAGATTACTCATTTTTGCCAGCTGAGTGACCTGGAACAGTGCGAAACGAAGTGTTTTGCTCAAGAACACAACACGTTGCTCAGTCCAGAAATTGAAGTAACAATCTTATGATCATAAGTTCAACACCCTAACCACCAAGCCATGTGATGGTGAAGATATGCAGTAGTTTGTAGTCGCAATAGAAAAGGCAGAAATGACAGAAGAAAATGTGCATCTGTAAGCAAGTGATTGAAGTCTGTTGCTAATCAGCCTTCTTTTGGATGTGATCTAGGACATTAAAGTATGAAATGGTAGCAGCACAATTCCAGTTATGTGATGGTGTAATACTTGCAATTTAAGTGTTATCTGAGCTGTCTCAAAGATCAGCAAATGATTAGAACTGATAAATTTCCAGGTTCTATTAAGGTATCTTATTTTTTAGCAAATCAACTTGTAATGTTACAATTGTAAGGTCACCATGAGAGATCATCAGAGATTGTGAGGCAATGTCAGTAGTGATACTGAAAGTTTAAGGTGTATGTTGCTTATAACCAGGGGCACTGAACTAGACTGTTTCCAAGATATGTGTGGTAGTGAGTTTGTACTCATGAGAGTAGATTGTCTGCCATGCTGCTGCAAAAAGATTCTCTCCATGTAAATTCATAGATTCAATTTATGTTTAGTGTGAGTTGTTTAGGTTGTATATAGAGGAGACCTTTATGCCAAAGCTTAAGGGGAATTGAATGGTTGTATCATCTGCATAGGTGTATTTGATGCTCAAGCTAGTAAGTTATTAATACAAAGATAGTAGAAAGCAGGTGGCGATACTGATTCTTGGAGTATAGTGAGGCTTATAGAATATGGCTCCAAATGGTATAGTCCAACAGAAGGCTTCCAATTCAAGTGAAAGACACAATAGTTCGTCAGCCTTGTTAAAAAGTTATCATGTTAGACATGACAGAAACTTTTGATGTCAAATGCAACATTACTTTCACCAAATCTCTGAAGAGTAAGGGACCATTGATAAGTGGCACAGTCTGAGTTCCGGTTCAACAGAATTCATACTACTAGTCACCAAGGAACAAGAGAAATTGAAAGTAATGATTATTAACTGTTTTCATTGTCTTAGATATGCTGAAAATGTATTCAGGTGACACACATTACAGCAGGTTTTCAAAAATTGGACTATAATCCTATATACAGAAATTGATGAGTTGGGTGAGTATAAGAAGCAACTCTGGGGTATACTGTTTGAAGGTGATGAAAAGACACCAAAACCAGTCATCTTATTTCTTTGTTGCTCACAAGGGGCTAAACATAGAGGGGACAAACAAGGACAGACAAAGGGATTAAGTCGATTACATTGACCCCAGTGCATAACTGTTACTTTATTTATCGACCCTGAAAGGATGAAAGGCAAAGTCGACCTCGGCAGAATTTGAACTCAGAATGTAACGGCAGACGAAATACCGCTAAACATTTCACCCGGCGTGCTAACGTTTCTGCCAGCTCACTGACCAGTCATCTTGTAGGGTTGGAGTGATTAGGGCAGTTTTCACACATGGGATGAGATTGAATGTGGAGGAGGAATTTGGGAAGAGTTCTGTTGAATGAATGCTATGGTGTGTTGGAGGTGAAGCAAATGTGGAGGGTATTTTAAAGTTGTACTGCTGGTTAAATCATCTTGGTTGAGGTGTGGTAGGAAGGAGGTTTGAACTAAGCTTTGCAGTGATGGGTGATTTCTTCAAGGAATTGTAAGCAGTGTTCTTTTATTACACTATTGCAACACAACTATGTGCATACTATTTAGAGGTGTTGAGGGTATATGCTTTGGCTGTGTGAGGAATAAGAAGGTGACTTGTTTAGGGAGATGGTTTCAGTCATCCACTTAGCTATCTCAGATGAGCCCAGCGTGAAACAAACTTGTTGCCAAGAGTAGTTAGTATTAAACTAGTAGAGTTCCAATTAGTGAAAAAGAATATGATTGACTGAATCTATGAATTATTTAATTTATAAACAATCCCATTTTCACACATCAACAAACATACAGAATAAAATCAAAATGTATCTGGAATTGTTTACAGTATTTTCTGGAAAAATGAAAATATCAATCATTGACTGATAGTTTTGTTCTCACTGCATATTCATATTTATCTCTAGTTAACTTTTTAATGCCCCGTGTAATATCTGTTGTAAAGAACGGCTCACTTAAAGATTGTCATGTCGTCTACAATGGCAGTAAAACAAACAAATCTGAACTACATTCAAAGTCAAAATACTCGGTCATATATTCAGATTCAATTCATTCAATGTAAAAATATTTTCAACTGTGACATGTAGAAGAAAAATAAATAAATGTACCTCCCACCACCATGACTGCAACTTCTATTTCACTGGCTTACAGAAACATATCAAATTTAATATGGCTCTGACAAAAAGGAGTTAGCTTATAAAAAATTAGACAAGCATCAGATAAGAATATACAACAAAAACAACAAAAGCATAGTGAATTACAGTTTAATTTAGTAATGATTCTATAAATATAGAAAGAGTTGAAAATCAAGGCCTAATTAACATTAAGTTACTTACATGGAAGAGTAAATTTTACAGAAGTCTGAAAATAGAAATATTTATATCTGGCTATATTTTACTACTTTTCTATTCTGTGCTGAGGTATCTGCCTGGAGACAAAGGGTAACCATGTACCCCAACTCCTCTCAGTCATTATCAGGTTGTCGGTGACTGAACCTGCTCCCCTCTTGGTTCAGATTCCTGGTTCTTGGAGGAGGTTGTAAGGGCACTCATCACAACTAAAAACAAGATCTACCCAAGGGCACAAAAGCGCTGTCCTTGTCCCTCCACCACATCAAATTAAGACCCCAATGTGGATCAAGTGGAGAAAGCTAGATCTCTGAACTCAACGATTGATCTTAGTGGAAGAGGGCAATGCTAGAAGAACTGGTTAGAAAAGCGCAATCTAATCACATTGGACCACACGTCACTCCAGGTAGTACTGTGGCAAAAGGATTTTAGGCCAAAGAAAGTGGGGACTCCCTTGGCAAATTAAACAAACTCATGCCATTGGCTGGTTTCTTTTTGATCCAATTCCCACCCCCACCTTTTTTTTAATTTTTTATAAAAGCCCAACAGCAATGGAGTAAGGGTGGTGGGAACATGTTTTGGTGAAACTAGAAGCTCCTAGTCTGGACCTGCATGTTGGAAGATGCAAGATGGTTATCTTCCTGAGACCTGGTGACAACCCAGGGACTCAATCCTACATCTGCGACTGGGCAGGCCTATTTGGGAACATTGCTGCTCACCCTGAATGGGGAAGACCCTAGAAAAGGTGTGTTAAATATTGGATGTCACCACAGAATCCTCGTTGGTAAGCCACATCCAGCAAAACACCCATTCAAGTGGTCAAACAACAGAAATTAAATTAGATAAATAAATTAAACTGAACATGGAACATGTGAACACTCCTCGATCCTCAAGACACAGAGAGACCAGAACATAGAATAACTCGTCTCCAAAGGACTAACAAGATTTAACATTGACATCACTGCTCTCAGTGAAACATGTCTATCTGGAAAAGGAAAGACTGAAGAGACAGGTTTGGGTTATACTTCTTCTGGAAAAGGAAAGAAGATGGAGAGAGAAAAATTCATGGAGCTGCTTTTGCTGTAAAATCCAAGTTTGTGAAAGAACATCATCTGAAACCTTCTGCCATCAAAGAACGGCTTATGATTCTGAATACCAATCTCTGCCACCACCTTCATAACACTGATCTCTGCTTACGCACCTGCACTTGATGCCAATGACAATGTGAAAATCACCTACCAACAGCTGAGTGATCTTATCCTCAATGTACCACTAAATGACAAGCTGCTCCACCTCGGAGATTTCTATGCAAGAGTGGGAAGAGACAACAGATTACGAGAGAATGTTATTATCAAAGAAGGAATTGGAAACTAAAATGGAAATAAACTCTTGCTCCTTGGGCTGTGCACTGAACACTCTTCACCAACACCCAATCTTGACTCCCAAATTGCTTCAAGACCACCAGGAAGCATCCCAGGTCGAAACACTGGCACCTCCTGGACTACTCCATCATCCAACAAGGAGACAAAAGAAATGTTAACATGCAAATGGCTAACAGCGCTGACAATTGCTGGACAAACCATCATCTAGTCATCACCCACCTTCAAATAATGGTTAACAACAAACCAAAGACTGGAAAAACAAGACCAGTCAGAAGAAAATTTGATATATCGAAGCTTAACAGCCCAGAGATCAGCTCCTTTTATGCATCTTCCATTCTCAAACACCTTCAATCCATCCGATCTGACAACCAGGATATGGATAAGGAATGGAACACACTTCGCAAAACCATCACTGAAGTGGCTGAAAACACCCTCAGGTACAGTAAAAGGAGAGACATCAGGACTGGTTTGATGACAATGATCAAGAAATCAGCCAGCTGATCGATGCAAAATGGCAAGCCCACCTCTTTCATGAGCAAGATCCAAGATTGTGGCACAAGGTGAGATATCAGACCTCAAAAGACAATGCCAAACAAAATTGAGAGAGTCGCAGAACAACTGGTGGCATCAAAAAGCTGTTGAACTCCAATGGTGTGCTGACGCTCGTGACCTCACAGGAACGAAGCAACTTTTGGGGCCTGTGAGATCATCAACAGGGTCTCTTCAATCAGTAAACTCCAACACCATCCTGACTGACCCACAAGATATCCTTCAATGCTGGAGAAAGCACTCCTTGAATCTTCTGAACCAAGACTCCAACATGGAAGATTTCTTGACGAATGTACCCATGCATCCAACTCAACACTGGATGAACACGCCACCATCCTACAAAGAGTACCAGACTGCCCTCAACTGCATGAAACAGCAGAAGTCTCCTGGCCCAGACAACATCCCAGTGGAACTTCTAAAACATGGCGGATTATTATTAAACACCAGTCTGTTCATATTAATTCTCTGAATGTGGAAGAACTGCCATGTTCCCAAAGACTTCAAAGATGCTATTATTATCACCATCTTCAAAAAAGGAGACAGAAAGATCTGTGGGAATGTGGGAACTATTGTGGCATCTCACTGCTCTCCAAAATCAACTGTCTGAAGACTTCCCTATCACTGGAGGATTAAAACAAGGATGCGTTTTGGCCCTGATGCTCTTCTCCCTGTACCCTGTAGCAATGTTTCACGAACTGCCTCCAGACAATCCAGGAGTCAACATTAGGTACTGATATAATAGTGGGGGAGGTTTCCACCTAGCCAGATTGAAGTCATGAAGACTGACCAGGAAGCAAGAGATGCTAAGCATTTTGCCCAGCATGGTAACAATTCTGCCAGAATAATAATAATGATTATGATTTCAAATTTTGGCACAAGGCCAGCAATTTCGGGGAATGGGTAAGTCGATTACATTGACCCCAGTGCTTGTCTCGTACTTAATTTATCGACCCTGAAAGGATGAAAGGCAAAGTCAACTTCGACAGAATTTGAACTCAGAACATGAAGACAGGTGAAATGCTGCTAAGCATTTTGCCCAGAGATTCTGCCAGCTCACCACCCTAATAATAATAACGAACTTATTGTATATAATGGTTAGGTGCATAACGGCTCATTAGTAAAGAGTAAAAGAGGGGACAGAAAACAGCAAAGTCAAGTAAAAAAAAAAAAAAATGACAACAATGATAACCAAAAGAATATGCACAGTACACAGTATATGTATCACCATTTAACATCCATTTTCCACGGGTAGAATGGTTTGACAGCAACTGGCAAGCAGAAGACTGCATTGAGTTAATCATTATCTTTTTTTCTACAATTATTCTTCACCATTTTAAGTCTCTTATTCACTCTTGTATGAAAAACTGCTGTCATATCTGTACAGGAATCTCAGCTGGAGTTCTTTCTGTCCTAGATTAAGACCAAAAGAGAGTTTCTAATCCCTGTCTCTCATTGTTTCTCTAAGTCTATTCTATAAATAATTCCAGGGTCATTGTTCCATCAAACTTTCTTCTTTTGTACTTCTTAATGTTAAATAAGTAACTCATCTCTCTGCTAATTCTAATCCTTTCACTTTTGCTCTCCCCCTCCTGTAAGATGAGTTTCTACTTCAGTAGTTTCTTTCCTCAAACACCTGTCTTCTGGTGCTCTTTATTTTTGTTTTTCCAAATTAATATGATTTCATGTCTTTTAAAATCTCGTGTTGATGGTATTTTGATTCATGAGGCAGCTTCACATTAGATTCATTTTCTTTTATAACTTTCAACATGCTTTGTAGTTGCTTGAGGCTGGCTAGGTATTAGGAGTCACTTCTAAAAGCACACACATACATTTGTCAAATCCACTCACAAGAGCTTTGATCAGCCTTGGGCTATAATAGAAGACACCCAAGGTGTCACAAAGAGGGATTGAACACGAGACCACATGGTTAGGAAGCAAGCTTCTTAACTATACAGCTATGCTTGTGCCTGTGTGTATGTGTGTGCGTGTGTATGCATGTTCATATATTCATTTGCTTTAATGTCAATTTTTTCCATTCTAGCGTAAGTTAGATATTTTATTGAGTCATTGTCTTGCAGCCTGATGCCCTTCCTATTGCTAACCTTTACTTGTTTATCAAGTAAGGGATCTCTTATCCTCAACATCTTTGAAGGTGCAAAGCCCAGCTGATGAGAAATTATGACAATACTTGCACTTGTACTCTATGACACACATATGCACACTACATATACAGCTGATTACATACACACACATATAATGTTTGTTTTTATGTCAGCTGTTTTGGTATTTGTTGTCTACACAGAGTGTTTTTTAACAGATCAAATTTTCTTCTAAATCTAAATAAAACTTTCTACAAGTAATATGTTCAACAATATAAAATTTGAAGTAGAACACTCTGATAATACGGGTCCAAAATGGCATGCAGGGGTAGGAAATTGAGAATAACAGAAGCTATTTTAATTAACAAATACATCCCACATTAATAACAGATCTAACTACACACAGCTGATTGGCTACTATAGCAACACAAAACCATTTATAATATACACACTCTCGGACAGAGAAGTCAACTAACAACAGCTTTTTCTCCAAAGATTTCCTGAAGAAGGGGTCCTAATCCCGAAATATTTTTACAACTTGCATTGTTTTGGCTTAAAAAAAAACATCCATCGAGAAAGTTTATATAACTATGAGACAATACTTTATGCAAACTATATCTAATAAATTGCCTTGATATTTAACCCTTGAAGTATGATACAATAATACAAGGTATATTATTGTATTGAGTAATTATATGAACTAAGGTCTATAAATACACGTAACTAGCTATTTATTACATCCAAAAATGAAATTAGAAATTGTGAAAGTATATATAAAGGTGTTCTAATTAATCTAACACTTTGACACCATATAGTTCAAAGCTTTAAGAGAAACATGAAGAGATCATTCTACTCAGTATGACCCTGCCCTACTGTATGGAACCTTTAAATGTATGTTAACCAATCCTAAATACTTTCATAGTTATGCTGAACCTAATATCTTTTACTTACTCTTCCTCTCTCTCCATCTATATGTACACAATGATGATGACACAAAATATTTTATGTCGTCAAATTCTAATTCCCAAATGTTGGATCAACTCGTTAATTATAATAAACCACGTTGCGGAATATCTGCTCTATCAGCTCTTTTATAACTTTACATCGTCTGCAAATAATATATTACATATACACACACACACACACACACACAGACAATCAATAACACCTTTACTTTTGTAGAGTTGTTTTTCTTTTTTTAAGGCATTAAATTACTTGGCTGCAACGTAAAAGATATTTCAGTTTGTTTTATCCTATTAGTCCATTTACCCATTACTAATAGTAAAATGAAAGCTATTGATGACTAAAATGATTCTCTAAACCATACATTTCTGGTTCATATTTTACTGTTCCATTCATTTAATTTAACTTACTATTAATGTTAGTTTCATCTTGTTTTTGAATCCACAGCTACATTTCTAACTATTAAAAATATTAATCCCGAAAGGGTTAATCAATGAAAGTAATCGAATTACGAAAGGCACACATCGAAATAAAAATACTTCATTTATTGGAGATTTACTAAATATGTGAGAAAATTATCCAGTTCAGGACTAAATTAATAGGAACAATTAGTGTTATCAGATAATAAGTGTAGAAACAAGTTAATCAAGAGTCAACGAGAGAGCAGTAAATGTCAATTGGTAAAGGGGTAGACATAATGCATTGGGTCAGTTAGTTACGTCTCTTTACACAGATGTCGATTTGTCTTTTATCCTTCTAAGGTCGATAAAAAGACCAGTCAAGCACTGCGGTTGATTTAGTCCATTACAGCCATCCTGAAAAATATGTAGTCATGTTATAATATTAGAAATAATATTTAAAGCCGTATCACTTCAAAGAGGAGTGGAATGTTTGTATTCGCTTGTCACACATACTTATTCATGACAATATTTTAATTAGTGTTAATATACTATTATATTGACTTCCAATCTTTTCTTAAACAACAGTCATATGTTGTACAGTAAGGAATAAATAATTTTTCTCGCGTATATATAAAAAAAATAATAAACCAGGAATCAGGGAGGTGTCAACCGACCAAAGTAAGCAAAAATGAGAAATTGAATTAGATTGTGACATAAGTGAATGAGGAACAAATTTTACCCGTGGATGGTTGGCAACCAGACAATGTTCGCAAACATTGACACGATGTTCAAAGCAGAAAAGGTTGGTAACTTTCTTCTTGGGACACTTACACAGTCCCATGTTTTCGGTGTTATAAAGTGAACTGATGTAGCAGACTGAGTGATGTCAACAGTACGACTCCATAGACGCCACATCTACGAGAATTTATTCGTAATCACGCGAGATGTGTCTCCGTTCATTTCCGTAATTCACGTCATCAGGTTTCACATTTCGTAGCGGAAGTTTCACTTAGTATTGCAAGAGAATTATTTTCTACCTACTTCGTCTCTACCTCCTATCTCCCATTTATAATTCCATTCACATCTAAGATACTTGATAGGAATATTAAATCTCTACTAAAAGAGACGAGCTGACAGAATCGTTAGTATACCGATGCTTGACGGCATTTCGCCCGTCTTTACATTCTGAGTTCAAAATTCCGCTGAGGTCGACTTTGCCTTTCATCTCCTCGGGGTTGATGAAGTAAGTACCAATCGAATACTGGGGTCGGTGTAATCGACTTACTCCCTCCCCGAACTTGCTGGCCTTGTGTCAAAGTTTGAAATCAATATTAAATCTCAACTACTTGACTGCTGCTTTATTTTATCGACCACTCCTCTCCAGAAAGATAGGAAACTGCTAACCCCGGCAGGATTTGAACTCAGTAGAATGCTGGAACTAAATGCCTCGCTATATTTTGTCCATTGCCCTCACACTTCTGCCAATCCAACAGTTGCCTCTAAATCGACAAAGACAACCCTTTTTAACAAGCAAGCGGCACTACTAAAAAAAAATCATGTTAATTTTTCGTTAGGCGTTCCATTCAGAAAGTTCCGCGAGTCGCAGTTTGCCCATGACTTCTCGCTGGTCATTCGGCCTGCTAGAAATAGCAGCCAAACCACACACAAATCAACTCCTTTGTCTTAGAAAGGGAAGGACACTAGAATATAATCTAGTTCTAATTACATTGTACTTAAAAAGGACGAGATAGCCTGCTATGTTAGCTTACTTTAACTTGATCATGAAAATGCATTATCAAAGCTATGCGACTATCTAGTTCAGGGGTCGCCAAACTTTTTCGACCATCGACCCCCTTTAGCCACTTCTTCTACATCAACTCCCTATAGCTATTTCTTCCACATCGACCCCCCCCCCCATCCTTTTAGCCACTTCTCCTTCCGCATCACCCTCCTCATTCAAAATACCATAATACTTTACCCTACCGTACCATATCTTAAATGCGTACCGGGTTCTGATGCTAGCAATTAAAATGTTAGCTAAAATATACATTTACGAAAAATTAAGAAATTCTATTGAAGATGACACACTTTTTACATTTAAAACTACGTGTACGACTACACAGTGTTAAACTTTCAATTTTCATGAAATTGTTTTCACGGTTAGAAAATGTGGAAAACGCATCGTATTGCTGGAATATCTTTTATTGAAATTGACAACATCAATGTGAGGTATGAGCATGGTGATCCTGAACCAAGGCATTGATACCATGCTGACCGCTGGTCAGTTTCAGTCTCAAATCACCTCGTTCCTTCAGGTTCAGGCAATTTCTATAAGCAAACACTTAACAGTTCGCATCCCCTCAATCACACCTCTCAATCTTCGATTGCGATACAGATTAAATCAGGCCTCGAACGTTAGCAACAGCAGATTTCTTGCTGCAGTGAAAATTTATCATGGCGCTAAGTATTTCAAGCGATTCATCTGAGTGAGCTGGTCCTTCGCACGCCGACCCCCATTCAACCCCTTGGCTATCATCGACCCCCTGTAATTGCTCACCGACCCCTGATCTCGTTTGCGTTCGGTACTACATGTTACAAACATAACTGAACGCTATTGTTGTTCTTTGACCGACAGTTATATTATTTTTATTTTGTGAAGCAAATTAAGTATAATTAGGCGGTATTCTGGTTTACGCGCCCCATACAACCCCTCATAATTTTGGCATAACTACAGATTCCTGCCCCACCGACTTTGGATGATCATAACCGTTTTGTGCGTTTGTGCATCCGTAGATTTCTACTGAAGAGGCAAGCAATGAAACTGTCATCAGAAAACTCGTTATGCTAAAAATACCAGCTAAAGGTCTAAACGTTTCTAACAGAAAGACATTGAATAGAATAATTTCCCGTTAGAACATTTTTAGGTAAATTTTCAGATTAACACCCGCACGATTTTCACTACGGTGAAAATGCGATAATGCGGGGAACTCAGTTACCTCCCTTTACATACTGAACTCGAATCCCAACTTTATCGACTTCACTTTCAAATAGACCTCAAAATTAATTCAGCATACCTAAACAAGTGTAGCCCCTCCCACTTTACTTCCCCATAACTTTCTGAAAAATTGGTATTTTAATTCTACAAATACCTTTCAGAAGGCGTAGATTCCGATTATATCGGAATTTGTGAAAATTTTTTCGGAGAGGAGTTTCGGAAAATTCACACGAGTCAACTTCATTTCCTCATAACTTTCAGAAAAATGGATATTTTTTTAATGAAATTTCTACAAATATCTTTCAAATTGGTGGACGCGCACAAATACATACATCACAATTTTTTCCAAATTTCAAGTTTCGTTTTGTAGATATGTAATGTGTCAGTATGTATGTGTGTGTACACCCTTCGATTTCTTTTTTTCTTTTCAAATTAAATTCTGATATACTCGGAATCTACATCATCTGAAGGTATTTGTAGAAAATTTCATTAAAAATATCCATTTTTCTTAAAGTTCTGAGGAAACTAAGTTGGGTGGGGCACACTTTTGAAGGTAAGCCACTAGCGCATAATTCTACCCTCTGAAGTTAGTGCCAATCGAGAGCAATTAAAGAGACATATTTGGTGAAATGCTGGTAGAAATACAGCGTATTTAATAATAGTGCCTTATGGCTGAGTTCAAAGTTTGCCTTTGAGATTGATACAATAAGTACTAGGCTTTAGAGTCCTAGGGTCGATTTGTTGGATTAAAACCATTCAAGGCGGTGCCCCAGCGTGGCTGCAGTCAATTGACTGAAACCGATGTGAGGTTGCTAGCCACTCTCTCAACCCTATTCTATTATTAGAACCAGTTCAAATTCCGCCAAAGTCGACGTTATCTTTCTTCCTTTTAAAGTCAATAAAATATGAACCAGTTGAGCACTGGGGTTGATGTAATCGATTGGTCTACTTGCCCAAATTTTCAGGCTTTGTGCCCATAGTGGAAAGAATAATTAGAGCAAGGGATGTTGTGAGTGGTCTCCTGCTTCCAATCTCACTGCACAACAAAGCTGTTTCTGAGAAAGACATGCAAAGAAACTAAATGGTCATGGGGAAGGAGAACTCAACACCTGGTTCTTTATATTAATTCTAAAAGGATGAAAGGCAAAGCTGATTTTGGCAGGATTTGAACTTAGAGCATAGAGACTTGAAACAAAATACTGCAGGGCATTTCATCTGATACTCTAATGACTGACAATATGCAGTTGATAGAACAGATAATGCCCTAACCATGTCTTGTGCCACCATTAAAAATTATAACTATAAATAGTCATATTGACAAAGACCAGGTCTTTGGATCTCTTCATATATTATTTCACTAATCTCTCTCAGTTATTTTTTTTTTTTTGTTTTGTTTTAATGTATCAGTGTAGGCATGGATGTATGGTAAGTTTGCTTCCCAACCACATGATTCTTGATTCAGTTCCATGGTGTGGCATTTTGGGAAAGTGTCTTCTACTATAGCCCCCTGGCCAACCAAATCCTTGTGAGTGGATTTGGTAGACAGAAATTGGAAGAAGTCCATGAATGAGTATTTATCAACTGTTGGGTGGCTTTCTTTAAGGTAAAGGTGTGTTTGTTTTGGTGTGTGACAGCAGGCACTGTCCCAGATGTGGGAGACATTTCAGATTGCAAGTCTCATTTCAACTTTCTAGAAGAGTCAGTAAATGTTCAGGACTGGTTTTCTATCTCTGTTGTTGAAGGTTAGTCTTTTTTTTGCTATCTTACAAATATAAGAATGCCAAACAAATTTCATCACTGATTTTGAGGCCTTACATTGACAGTTAATCGGAGGGTTTTTATTTCATGTTGTCTGAGAGTAATGGGGTAAAATAGAAGATTGTTTCCTTTATACATGCAGTGAACATATCTTTGCATGACTGAGCAAGTTTGTTATATCCCCTATTGGAGGAAGTTTTTTGAGGTCTCTGGTAGTGGTGGTAGTTATTATCTGATGTGAGGTATCTAAATGATACCTATATATGAATGGTGGAAGAAGAGCAAATATGGAAGATTTTAGTGTCATGATGGTTGAAGAATTATGTGTAGGAGGTTTCTGTAACATTAGTAGGGATCCTTCCTGTAAGCATCAATGGGCTTCTTTCGGTTTCCATCCACCAAATCCACTTACAAGGCTTTGGTCGGCTCGAGGCTATAATAATAGAAGACACTTGCTCAAGGTGCCATGCAATGGGACTGAACCCAGAACCATGTCGTTGGGAAGCAAACTTCTTATCACTCAGCTATGCCTGCAGCATATAAATTATTTGAAAGGTCTGAGTTATGGGCTTTGCATAAGAAATGTGAAGGAACATGAGTAAGTTGATAGTTTTAGTCACTTATTTGGCTATCTCGGATAGGTCAAGAGTGAAGCTGATTTACTGCCAATAATAGTTAATGTAAAACTGAGGAAGCTCTGACTAGCCAATTGAATTGAAGTACCATTCAATTTGAAAGGTATGAGCACTGCATTAATTATGGATGTGTGTAAGCAGTTGTATTTAGACAGAGGTTAGTCAATCTGAGAGGTACAGAGTTGGTGATGGTTTGATTTGGTTTGGTTGAGGGTTGAACAAGAAATGAAAGGTGCCGGGAATGTCTGAGTTTGTCAGGAATTATGCTAATTGTTGTAGAACATTCAGTAAAGCAAAAGATTCTCCATCTTCCCCAACAGTATCAGTGTGTGAGAGCTAAGAGGAGTTGTAAATATTGAAATCACTGAAGATGATGACTTTAGGAAGGGTTGAAGTGAAACAGATATCCTTGATGCAAGACAGGAAGTGATCAAACAGTTGCTGGTGGCTTGGAGAAATTACTTAGTAGATGCAGCTGATGAATCTAGAGTAGTAAGGAAGGAAATGTTTGAAGCAGAGTAAATGGAAGCCTTTGTTGCTGATATTCAGGTGAGTAATAGGAAAAGAGGATTCTATGTTCAAACACCAGCTTTCCAAGTGAAGATTGAATATAGAATGTTATCTGGACTACAGAGATAAATTGACATCTTGGAGACAAACAAGATCTGTGGTTTGTGTGTAAGAGGTAATGAGTGGAGTTCAGGCTGAACTGGTACTGTTAAATGTTCAAAAAAGTAATTGTCCAATTGATTTAGTATAATTTTGCAATTTAGACATTGTTTGTGTTTGGTTTTGGTTTGGTTGTTGGTGAAAGAAGAGGTGACCACAACTTTGATATCAGGAAACAGCTCAGTTAGATCTCAATGGTTAAAGGCAGTCTTCTTTAAATCTTCTTCTTTGTAAAATATCAGTCATGAACTATGAGGAAGTAGGATACACGATTATGTTAACCACTCAACCAACCTGAGTTCCAGTTGGTTACTAAATCATTGAGGTATTGTTGGTAGTTTACTTTGGTCCATTCTATTACTCAGAATATTCAAAAGCAACAGTGAGAGCTATGCTGTCACTCAACCTGCAACAAATAGCAACCAAATTACCCTCAAATCACACTCTACTGCTCTTAAAAAAATAAAAAAAGGCTATATCAGACAATGGAATTCTAGATATACATAAAGACAGAATGGTCGTGGCTTGAGTCCTTTTGACCATAGAGTTGTTAAATTAGAGTCAGTCTTGGGATGGGGTAAACAACACAGTTCTAACAACAACAAGCAATATCTACCCTACACATAACAACACAAAGAAAATAAATGAACAGGTTCTGGATGTAGGAGGATGAAGATGGTGGTGGTGGAGACCATGATAAAGAGAACAATACTGAAGATAGTAATAATAATAGGGCAGCTCTGATCCAGCAGATATATGACCAAAGCTGTTCATGGCATGACCCTCGTATTTTACCTTTAAACAAAGTGAATTTAAGACTACATTATTAGTTGTGTCCCTTAAGAAAAAAAAAAAAAAAGCAAAACACATTGTATTCTCTTTGCATGAGATTTGGTTATTATTTCTAGCAGGCCAAATGACTGCATAGAGGCTCCTTTGCTGGATCACAAATGATGATGGTGATGGGATGGTGGTAATGAGGAAGAGAAGGAAAGGAAGAAAGATGAGGAGGTGGATAAGAAGACGATGAAGAAAGGAGAGGGGCAAAGGTAGACCAGAAGGAGATTGTGAAGCTTCAAGAAACACAACCCCCATCACCTGGGTACACAACGTTTGTACACATGTTAAAGTCATTGGCAAAAGACTCTTGTCTAAACTTGCTTAAATCAACATTGCGTTTCAGTAAAGCTGAAGATAAATTTCTTGCCCCATATAATATACCTGACAAATATGTACCTTTAAAGATCTCAGAGCAGCAGTGAACCATAAATTTACATCTTTTGGATTTCACTTTGAGAAGCAAATAACAGACAAGTATATTGTTCATAACACAAAACAAAACAGTAGTAAAAGCTGTAACTCATAATCTTATGTTTATTAAGCTAAGCATCATCTAAAACTTTGAAAAATAATAATAATAACAATCAATTTTGGCAACAGAACAGAAGTAATATAATATGGGAAAAAGACTAAAACTTATGTATTTCCAAAAGGAGTTACTATTAGAGTTGTCTACTTGAATGCTGGAAAATATGGTAATGTTGAAAATCCCAACATGAAAATAAAGGTTAATGACCCCAAAATCTTAAACATCATCATCATCGTTTAACATCCGCTTTCCATGCTAGCATGGAAAGCGGACGTTAAACGATGATGATGATGTTTAAGATTTTGGAGTCATTAACCTTCATTTTCATGTTGGGATTTTCAACATTACCATATTTTCCAGCATTCAAGTAGACATAGTATATAGTGTAAATGCATAGAATTTTTGGACCTCCAAAGTTGTCTTGATGTTGACTAGCCCTCTCTGACTAAACTATGATCTGAAAACTTTTACTTGTAGGCTGGAAAACATGGAAGGATGTAGGCTGGATACCACAGCACAGAGATTAAGGTTATTAGAAACCTGTATAAAGATAAGGTTTCTGGATTCAAATTTCAGCTTAAGAATTTACATGTATTATATCTTTTTTTGTGCTTTTATCTTTTACTTGGACTGCAGACATGCTGGGGCACTATCTTGAAGGGTTTAACCAAACAAATCACTCCCAGAATTTTTTCTAGTCAAATGAATCAACCCCAGTATTTATCTATTTAAAGCCTGGTTCTTATTCTATCAGTCTCTTTTGCTGAACCATTAGGTTATGGGGATGTAAATACACCAACACTAGTTGTCAAGCGGTGGTGTATACAACAGGCTTCTTTCAGTTTCTATGTACCAAATCCACTCACAGGGCTTTGGTTGGCCCAAGGTTATAGCTAAGACACTTGCCTGAGGTGCCACACAATGGGACTGAACCCAGAACCATGTGGTTGGAAAGCAAGTTTCTTACCATGCAGTCACACACACACAATGGGCTTCTATACAATTTCTATCAACCAAATTCACTCATGGGCACTGGTTGTCCTGGAGCTATAGTAGAAGATATCCAAAATGCTGCATAGTGCTGAACCTGAGATCATATGGTTGCAAAACAAGCTTCTTAACTGCATATTCATGTAAGATATATAACATTTAGTAGTGTAAAATATACAAAGATAATTGTGCCTAATTTGCCTATAATCTTATAAATTCTCACAGACATTGTAAAGTCTGGTAAGTACAAGAAGACTATACTTCACTGAGAAAGTCTGATAAGATCAAAACATGTTTACCTATGTACATGTTTGCTCAGTGAGGCATGACATAGGATGGCTGAAAATTCTCATGATCACATAGCCCCTAACATTTAGCTTCCTAATTCCCTAGATCTCAATCCATTGGATTTTTAGCAAAGTGGATGGATTTGCTGTGTGTGTGAATAGAAAGGTTTGCTGAAGGTCACCAGTGTGGTGGTTTGTGGGTACCACCATCTTAACATAGTCTGTTGGTTATTAGTTCAACAAAAGTTGTTTTCACGTCGGGTTGACTCAATGATCATTGGTTGAAGATAATGATATTAGCGATGGTAATTGTCGATAGCAGTGGTGGCTGACAGATGTTGCCAACTATGTTCATGTGCTTGATAGCCGTGTGGTGATATACAACTCACTTTAAGATTATAAAGTTTTATTGTAGCAGTGGATTACACATGATTTTCCTTGCATAGAGTTCTGTATAGAGATGTCTCTGGTGTGTTAGCAGTAAATGAATGAATGCATGAAGACATTAGTTGTACTTTGTATATATAGAAGGAAACTTGATAGAGGTGTTTCTAGAAAAGTGTGAAAGATGACGGCATTGAGTTTGGTCAAATCTGCTGGCGCACGTGGACGAAGACTGTTCTTGTGTGTGAGAGACTAGCGTTAACATGATAGAACAAAACTGCATGCCAGGAGTCCTTTAGAGAAGCGAGATAAGGAACTCGATTAAATCATGGTGGCAGGCACATTATGTAAGTGACAATCAGACATAGCAGAGAACGCCTGTTCAAGGGAACTAGTTAATTCAGCCAATCACAGACTGAATAAAGCTGTAAACTGATAGTGTCATTTGAGCCTACTTTGAAGTCCAAAAATGCATGTTTTAACTAAGCTAATACAGACATACTACAAACTATTACATGCTGAGTGCTGTTGAGAGAGAGGTCAATGAACACACACATTACACCAAAGATTCTTTGAAAGCCACAATAATCAGAGAAACATTCAGAATGAACCAGGACCACTTGGTTCAAGCACATGTAGACAATCTAGATCTCGTATAAAAGCAGTTACTGAAGCTGAAGGTAGCTTTATTGAAAAATGTTATAGAAAAGAAGGTTTATTTTTATCCTCATAGCATTTTTTGGTAAGAAAATTATTATCTGTTATTATATATCTTTTTTTTTTGTTTGTTTTTAAAGAACATCATCATCATCATCATCATCATCATCATCATCGTTTAACGTCCGCTTTCCATGCTAGCATGGGTTGGACGATTTGACTGAGGACTGGTGAAACCGGATGGCAACACCAGGCTCCAGTCTGATTTGGCAGAGTTTCTACAGCTGGATGCCCTTCCTAACGCCAACCACTCAGAGAGTGTAGTGGGTGCTTTTACGTGTCACCCGCACGAAAACGGCCACGCTCGAAATGGTGTCTTT
>NC_068983.1:146217757-146222638 GCF_001194135.2 Octopus bimaculoides | reverse complement strand
ATCCTCCTCCATTCTCACCACATGTCCATACCAGCGCAATCGTCTCTCTTGCACGCCACAACTGATGCTTCTAATGTTCAGCTTTTCTCTCAAGATACTTACACTCTGACGGGTATTCACATTGACATTACACATCCAACGGAGCATACTGGCTTCATTCCTTGCGAGCTTACGTATGTCCTCAGCAGTTACAGCCCATGTTTCACTGCCATGTAGCATGGTTGTTCGTACGCATGCGTCATACAGTCTGCCTTTTACTCTGAGTGAGAGTCCCTTTGTCGCCAGCAGGGGTAACATAAATCTGTTCTCAAATGTCTTCTGCACCCTGTAGAAAAGTCATGGGCAACTTGTGGCCCACAGGACATTCTGAATGGCATGTCTAATGAAAACTTACCTTGAATTTTTAGTAGTACGAACTGCAAGATGATGAACCATGTTTCATTCAGCCTGTTTCGGGTAAAAAGTTGCCCATGTCTGATCTAGGATGTGACAGATAGAGGGAAAGAGGGCAACACCAGCACTTGACTGGTACACATTTTCAGCTGAGCAAACTGGAACAATGGGAAATAAAGTGCCTTTCCCAAGGAGACAACATGCTGCCCAGTCTAGGGATCAAACCTACAATCTTATTGTTAGCTCATCATCCTAATCAATAGGCCACGTGTCTTTATTACCACATCATAACATTGCAATAATCCTATAATCCCTATAATATCGTATCAGATAATACCATATCCATAGCATAATCATACCGTAACCATATGACATACCAAACCATAGCACACATTACCAAAGCATGTCACTCTATATTTTACAATGCTATATCACCATCCAGTACCATTCCATAAAATAATGTAGCATAGTATGACACCTCGATCAATATAATATAGTACTATAAGCATACCATACAAAAACCATGCTATATTATACTCTAACATAATATATCATATCATGCTGCATCATACTATAGTCATACTATGCCATACAATAATCATGTCATGCCATACTCTATACAATACTATACAACACTATACCATCTTATACTACACAATGCCATACAATGCTATACCATCTCATACTAAACAATGCAATGATGTATAATATCATACCTTTACCATGTGCCATACTGTAGTATGTGCGATACCATAGTATGCCATGCTACATAATCCTCTACCATATCTACCACACTCTACATCATCCACAAAGCTCCTCTCCCTGTCATAATTCAGATACATCATCCAATACCACTGGAAACAGCTGTTCTTCATTTTCTTTCAGTTTCAATGGAGTTCTGCATTCCTTTAATGATACCAGAGGTTATCAGTGATGATAACGCTTGGAATATTATCACCTTTTATATATACATGTCTCCTTTTCATCAGGTGACCAGAACCAGTTCCACTACACTACCCACAAAGTATACAGCACGCACCAACTACCTAGCTCTCTCACACAGATTTAAGGAGAACAAACAGCCTTTCATTCCTTCCTCCCTGCCCTCCTTCTGTTTGGCAATTTCCTCACTTTAAAGCTGTTTAAATAAATATAAAAAGAAATGTAGGAAAGGCAGGGATAAAACTGAACTTACAAACCCAAAACAAAAGGGAAAAGAAAATTAATAAGTATATAACTAAATGTATGTTTGTGTGTGTGTGTGTGAGTGAATGAGTAAAAGAAACAAACTATAATACAAAAGAAATAAATGACACTAAACAAATGTACACACTTACATATATGTATATATATATATATATATATATATATATATATATATATATATATATATATATGTGTGTGTGTGTATGCATTGATATACATATACACATACATATGTATGTATGTACAAATACAAATGTATACACACTTATGTACAAACATGCTATCTTCAAAACAGTAATTTACTAGTGACATGTACTTTAATATATCCCTTTTTATTGTACCTCCCTCCATCTCAATGTATATGTATCATCATCATTGTCGTTCTGATGCCCACTTTTCCATGCATGCATGTGTCAAACGGAATTTGCTGAGGTAGATTTTGTACAGCCAGATCCTCTTCCTGTTGCCAGCCCTTACCTGTTTCTAAGATAACATTTCCCACGACCAAGTCTTTTCACAAAAGATTGGAAATGAGGGACACTGCTTGCATGATGGTGAGGCTCATTTACAACAATCAACAAGAAAGTATGTCAGTCACACAAGTACCCACACACATGATGGGTTTCTTTCAGTTTCAGTTTCTTGCAGTATTTGTGCTGAGATAATGTCTCTTATAAGCGTTTGGTGTTAAAAAACAAAGATATATCAATAAATTAGGCCTTTAATGATAAATCTGCTCTGAGTATGATATACAGATTGCTATTTTAAACTAATATAGCTTTCATTGCACATAAAATTTTTATTCAGCCTACTGACTAACTGTGACATCAATGATTTTTCAATCACTGTATTACTATATCATTAATATTAGATTTTTTTCTTAGCATATGGTTGCCAGTTGATACTTGTTACTGATTAAGCCCAAAGAGTCCAAAGTACACATTTAGCAATGTCACTATTGCTGTTGAACAATCGTCATCCGGTACTAATATATTTTTGTGTTTTTTAACAGTCTACATACATAAGAGATATTACCTCAGGACAAATACTGCAGTAAATTAGGCTTTCAAAGGTGTATATGTTTTAAATATGATACACAGGTCGCTATTTTAAACTAATATTACTTATACTGCACATAATATGTGTATACATGTGGTCAGATCAATAAGTATCCGGACTGTTGTCATAGTAACGAAGCTAAAACACACAGACGGAAGTCACTTGGCACAGATTGACCTTTAACCCTGCTGTGTATGTGTACAAAGTTTTGACATTCTAACTCACTTCTGCTGTTTACAGCAGTGCTTGAAAGGAACATGTGTAGTGTGTTATCATCACATTTACCATGACAAAGAAAGTTGAACAGAGAATTTGCATCAAATTTTGCCAAAAGCTTGGTGATACCTGCTCAAAGCAAAGTTTTCCAAAAGTTTTTTCATCGTTCTCGCCACAATCAAGGTGATCTTGTGCAGCTGAAACCCGAGTGTCTCTTTGGTCAGCTGAAAGCAGTTTTGGCACAAACTTAGCAGACACGTGTCTCATACCAATATCTTCAGTGATAATGGACTAAACTGAACTGTAACTAATCTGCACATCCTCAAATCACGGATAGTGATTTGATGATTTCCTCTCACAACTGCACGCACATCCAAGATGTTTTTCTCAGTTCTGCTGGTTGCAGGTCTCCTAGAATATTCGTCAATATTGACATTTTTTTCGGCCATCTTGGAAATGTCTGAACTACTTGTACACTTGTGTGCGGCTCATACACTCCTCTCCATACACTTTCTGCAACATTGTGTAGGCCTCTGAGCTGGTACCGTCATGACAACTTTCTCTGTCATAGTCAATGCGACGATCACACACTACACACCTTCCTTCCAAGCATTGCTGTAAACAGTGGAAGTGAGCTAGAACATTAAAGCTTAGTGCGCATGCACAGCAGAGTTCAAGGTCAATCTTTGCCAAGCAGCTTCACTCTGCGTGCTTTATCTTCGTTACTATGGTAACAGTCCTGATACTTATTGATCAGACCTCGTGCTTATCTCCTGTTTGAAAACATAACGACACAGTACGCTTGTGTCACATAGCCAACATGTAAATATAAATGAAATGGGTTAATAAAAAAAATGTAAAAAAACAAAAAATATTAGCGTGGTCATTCTTGTCTTCACATGTAGTTTATATATTATAAACTAGCAACACAGAATTAATGATTAAAATCCACACTAATATGTATGTATGTATGTATTATGTATGTATCATCACCATCATCATTATTATCATTTAATGTCTTGTTTTCCATGCTGGCATGGGCTGACGGTTTGACAGGAGCTGGCGAGCCGAAGAGCTACTCGGGTTCCAAAAGCTGAGATTACCTAAATGTTGTTTAGACTCAAGTTAACAAAGATTCAGGAAACCTGTCATCAAAGATATTCCAGGCACGGCCATCCTATCTTTTTTCTTTTATATATCTCAAGCTACATTGATCACTGTGTCTTTCTATTTTTTAAGTTAGAATATGGTTGCTACTTTTAGAAACCAAGCGACCGTTTACTGTAGAGACTCCCTTGTTGGCTCATAAACGTAACGTGTGTGTAAACTTTTCAGCCTGTGTATGCTTATATGTGTGTAAATATTTGTTAATGTTTTATTTAATTTGCTGTTTGATAATTCAAATGTACTGAAAGTTGTTGGCAAGGCGGAAGTATTAATATTTGCCACTTCAAAGAATATCTGAGTAATACCTTCAATATGTTTCTTAGCATATTTTCCAGCGAATTCCCTATAGACTCTAAAATAAGACTTAAATTCCCATGGAGCTAAGACCGTAACAACATTTCGATACTTTAATTAGAGCCATTTGACTTTAAATAACTACACTAAAGTACCTGAAAAGGGCATGATTGTCACCATCTCCTCTTTCCTCCACCGCTGAGAATGAGCCATCTGCACCAAAGAGTGAGTTTTAACAGGGTCGCTCAACCTGCATGAGTAGCCAAACGCCCCTCAAATCACTCCCTACTGTTTTAAGGTAAGAGCATTTCGGGCAATATAGGGATCTTTTTGGTTTGACGGGCAACACTTGTTTTCTTAACGAAACACTTTCAAACTTGGGATATTGGTAGAATGTGTCATATAAAACATCGTTTTCTCTTAGCCTTCTTAACAAAAATTAGTTCTTAATAAGTTATTTCATGTTAAAGTTGTCATATTTCTGTAATTTCAACCAATCACTGACGTCTATTCAGCTGAATACAGTTAGTGCTCTTTTTATAAACA
>NC_068983.1:146195830-146217572 GCF_001194135.2 Octopus bimaculoides | reverse complement strand
AACCCTAACCCTAAAACCCTAAAGCTAAAACCAGTACAAACGCACGAACAATGTCATAAATAAGAGTAACATGGGTAGTTGTTGTTGACAAACAACGGCACTAATTTTATTCAAGGGAAAAGATCCCATGACACCGTTGTTTACATTCCATGCCATTAATTGTTTTCACCTCAATAGACGTCAGTGATTGGTTGAAATTACCGAAATACGACAACTTTTTACATGAAATAACTTCGAATACAACATTTTTTATCTGTTCTATAATACAAAATATACAAGTATACGAAGTTTGAAAGTGTTTCGGTACCAAACACACTACATAAAACAGTAATGAAAAATGTTGCCCGTCAAACCAAAAAGATCCCAATATAGTCCCTGAAATACAAAAAGTCAGGCGGATCATGGTTGGAATCAGAGAACGAAAATGAAAACACAGAAACACATAATTCTGGCTTGCAAAAAGTTACATTTACTATTTTAAATAATTTATTATCTAACAATAACACTTCATGACTTGTACACAATAGCCTACCATAATTTTCAGCAAAATGGATAATTTTTAATTAGACTTACTAATATATTTCAGATAGTATAGATTACGATTGAAAAAAGAAATTCATGTGAAACAAAAATGGTGGACAAGCGCACATCCGTATTGACACACATCACCATTTTTCAAAATTCCAGGTTTCATTTTGTAAATATGTATCAGTATGTATGTGTGCGCGTCGCCATTTTTATTCTTTCATTTTAAATTCTGATATAATCGTAATTTACATCATGTGAAAAGTATTTGTAAAAGATTTCATTAACAAATATCCATTTTTCTAAAAGTTATGAGGAAACAAATTCAGATCGTAGGGAAACGCTTGTGTAGGTATGCCTACACAATTCATAGAATGGTGGAAATACACACGTGTAAATAATCACATTTTATACCCTATTATTAAATAAAACAACGAATCGGTCTTTTATTGAAGATATTCTTTGACGTTTCCGCGTAACTTTTTCTGTGAGCTTTCCTGAAATTTTGTTTTCCATATTCGATCAATCAGACCTACATTGAAACTACAACATAGCACCTCATGTCGAGTGAATGAAAAAGCCACTCTACGATCTCGTTCCGTTGGAAAAAGCAGTAACATATTCAAATAATATCCTCTTGACTTAGAAGAACGGGTAATGTAATCCTTGACATATCTACACTTCTCGCGGCAACTGAATATATCGAACCCTTCTGCGAACTCTCTTATAGACCAATTGCTGAAGAGGCAAAAATCACCAGTTCTCATAATTTAGATTTTTTACTTTACACAATGTTAAAAAAAAAAAGAAAAAGAAAACCCATAAAATGCGATGGTCATAGCTGGAATACCTTAAATTATAGATCTGCTGGATACAGGATAATTTTGCGTTAAACAACTCCTCACCTTGTAGCTAGTCTCAAGAAAACAACATTTTGTGAACTAGCAAGCTGGAGTGTGTAGGACAAAAGCCCCTTAGAACAAAAACCCTCTAAGACAAAAGTCCCCTAGGACAAAAGCTCCATAGTTAAAGTGTGAAAGTGGACAAAAGCCCCATGGTTATAATTTTCGATTAGTTTTTCACCTTTTACTTGTTTCAGTCATTAGACTGCAGTCATGCTGGGGCACCGCCTTGAAGAATTTTTAGTTGAACGTATCGACGCCAGAATTTTTTACTTTTTTACTTGTTAGACTGCGGCCATGCTGGGGCACCACCTTGAAGAATTTTTAGGGGAACAGGTCGATGAGTATGCTGCGGTGGCTCGGAGACTGGCCATACTGTCCAATTTTACAGGGGATGGTCTAGAGAAGGCAGCACGTCTGGCCTTCGCAAATGGCTTTCACGACGACATATTGATGCGACTGCAACAACTGCCAGATAGCGAGAAAACGGCGATGAGCGATGCGCTCAAGCCCGCGTATCGACACAAGACACCGGGTGGAAGGCAGTGGCAATGGCAGCAGCGGAAGCCCGCGACGTAATGCAACGACCAGTGAGAAGAAAACTACCGTGGAGTGGACAGCGACCGTTCATGGGCCGGTGCTTTAAGTGCCAGGGACCGTATATGGCAAGGGACTGCACGGAGACGGAGCCCGGACTCCTTTGCTACCGGTGCAGGCAGACTGGGCATATCGCTTGAAATTGCCGTAAGGGACGTTGAAGTAGCGGTGCGGGGCACAACACAGGCTGCGGGCGAAAGGATGAAAGGCTAAGTCGACGTCGGCGGAATTTGAACTCAGAACGTAAAGACAGATAAAACTAATACCAAACTAATATTAGTTGCATTTTGTGCTTGTATCACCAGTGTAAACTGGGTCGGCTAGCACCTTACTACCTGGTAATTGTGTTCCACAAGCACTCTTCTGCAAAGCTTTCCCCTTTGTATAATCTTGCATGATCACCAACACAGGGTATACAGGGAACAGTATGTCTCCCTGAATAATACCAGACTTGACTTCAAAGCGTACTCTGAGAATTCCACCCACTATGATCCGACATAGGCTCCTTCATTGCACGTTTGAAGTACTTATGTTAATATATATTTTTGCGGTATGCCACAGTTTTTTATTATCTTTGGCAGTGCTTGTCGCGATATGCTATCAAGAGTCTTATGAAAACCGACAATCAAATTTAGACATCTGTGCCATTATTGAGGCAAGGTTGCCTGATCTTGAAATATTTAAATTGGAAGAGTAAATAAACATTAACTCTCTTAGGAAGAGTTAGTGAAGTGTACAATTATGAAATGGTGAAGTCCTTAGTGAATGGTAGCCAATGAGTGAAAGGATTTCGTATGCTAGGTTCAGGTCTACACCTGGAAATGATTGTACCATTGTGTGTTATGTTGCAACAAATGAAACAACATTCGAAAGCGTCAAGAAACAGTTGGACAGATAGGGAAACGTGACTTACAGTTGTGTATAGGAGACTTTGATATCCAACTGAAATGTTATGATGGCTTTTCTGAATATATGGGAAAATAATGGAATAATTGAATGAAAATGGATTGGTTTGCTACATTATAGCTATGTATTTTTTTAGCACAGTTTGGAAACATCAAATTAAACAGATCGTATTGCAACTGATAAAGAATACAGGACCACACTAGATGTGAAGGTGAAGAGAGTTTTCAATATTGGCAACGACTATAAATTTATAATATTCAAGTTAAAAAGAAGACAACTTGAATCTCGGTTCCAAAGTTTCGAATAAAGAAAGTAAGGATTAACGAAAACAGAAAAGAATAGTTTATATATGAATGTAGAAATAGACTTGTTGTTCTGCAGACATTAATGGGTGAAGAGGAAATAGAGGAGATGCACATCAGATATGAAAAGATTATCAAGAGATTCTACAAGCAGGGAAAAAAACTAATACTTAGAAGTAGGGGAAGAAGTCAGAGATGATGGATTACAAATGAAACATGGGAAGTGATAGAAAGGAAAGATAACGAAACTTAAATGTGAAACTGTAAGTAATTATGATCAAAGATTACCTATTTTAAGCACTGAATACGTAAGCCTTAATAGCGTAATAAAACTCACTAATCATGATAAGAGGAAATACTTGAACAAAATTGTTCAAATGAATAGAGAGGAAGAGGGAGAAATATCAGATTGGTTTATCAATCCATTAAAGAAATCACGAGCGCGATTAAGAAAAACAAATAGCTTTCATTTAGAGATATACAGGGGCACCTTTTGAGTAAGGATAAAAATAAAATGAAGAATAGATGTAGGAGCACTTTGGAGCAGTATCAAACATATCAATTCCACATAAACATGATACAGAAAATAAAACATACCTCAGTATAACACTAACGATCTGTCACGATAAAGAACACTGAAATCTGTTTGAGATCTTTATCGTTAACAAAAAGTATTGTCGCTACTACGAACGAGAAAACACTGTGTTGGAACTTGGCCCTACCTGAGATTCGAAACTGAATCTGTAAATTCTCCTTAGCCATACGACCTATTGTTCTGTCAGGGAAAAACGCTGATATATGTATTTTCAACTTGACAATTAACTTTTTCTATGCCATGAAAAGTTGAAATTGATAAGGAATGACCTACATTGATTTAGCCACCTTTCTAGCTAGTTTGCATAATTATAAATACCAGCATTCTCCAAGGAAAAATCAGTTAGTGAGGGTGACCGTCTCGAACGAAACGTTATAGAAGGTCAGCCAGCGATACAGCCTTCTTGTCCACCACTCTCTTAGTCCTTCTCGTTTCGACGACATTACTCTGTCTCTCTCTCTCCATCTGCTGCTTAAATGACGCGGGACATGTAAGTCTTACGCTATCCACTTGTTAAATTTACATTCACTCTACCTTCCTCTGATCCCTATTTTAGCATCAAGTAGTTAAGCACGAAAACAGCAACATTCATACAGGAAAATATAACTTTCGTTACTTCGTATGTTTTCTGTCTGTTTTTATACACGTCTGCTCGTCGTGGTTTGACTTTAATTATATGTAATGGAGAAATGAATATGTTATCTACAACTTCAGCCACTGTCTTTCTTTCATGGAATCAACATCATCATCTTCGCTTTCAACATACACAACAACCGTTACATTCTGGTAACCATTCTGTTACAACTGAAATAGTTCAAAGCTTATTGTTCTTAGACTTGGTATGATAGTAGTAGCTGTCAAGAAGTTAGTTGCTCAGTGTGTGTTGCTGTCATTGTCAGGTCATTGTTTTTGTGTTGTGTCAGCGCTCTGGTTAGCCTCTACTTTTGCTACTGTCTTCTGTGTCCGGTCTATGTCTTCCGCCTGTTGGTAGTGGCTAAAATGCACTGGGCTAAAAAGTTCATAGGCCGACTATGAAAGATGGATACTAGAGCAGTGAAACCTTGCATACATTGATTTCAACCCTTCTTATTAATAACTGCATTGTTTCTCTTCAGGTAAACTGACATGTCACTGTTCAAAGAAGACGTCAAAAATAAGTAGTAACTACTTTTCTTGATAATGGACAAAATTTCGCATCGTTGTGTTATCAAGTACCTGCAGAAAAAACAGTTAAGCTTCCAAAGACATTCATGCTGACATGGTTGCTAAATTAGGTGATGATGCTCAGCTTTATCAATAGTGCAAAAGTGAGCAGCTGAATTTAGGAGGGGATGGGAGAGTCTTGAAGGTGACCCAAAGTTTGAACGTTCTACAACTGCCACTACCGATAAAAACATTGATTGGGTTCACTACGTGCAGATGGATGACAGGCGATTGACAATAAATCAAATAGCCAATGCTATTAGGTCGGTGGATACCACGTCTTTTGACACCTAATTAAAAGCGCACCAGGCTGATCACACCGCAGAAAAATCTGACATCGTTTGAAGCAGATCCGGATGGTCTCCTTGAACGTTTCCTAACCCAAGATGAGTGTTGGCCTTATCACTTTGAACCAGAGACAAAAAAAAAACAAAACAAAAAACAAAAAAAAAACGATCCATGCAGTGAAAACATACCTCCTCACCTGCTTCAAGGAAGGTCAAAGTCGTTTCACCTACCGAGAAGGTGATGGCCTGTTTTGGGGGGGATCCAAAAGGCATTGTGTTTATTGGACTATCTTCAAAAGGGTCACACCATTAATGGAGAGCACAATGCCAACTTGCTGAGACAGTTACGAAAGGTTATCAAGACCAAACGCCCAGGAAAAGTGACGAAAGGGCTCATGTTTTATCAGGACAGTGTCCCAGCACACAAGTTCTTGGTTTCAATGGCTGTTGTGCGTGACTGGTTTTGAACTGGTTGATCACCCTCCATATTCCCCTGATTTGGCCCCATCTGACTATCATCTGTTGCCCAACTTGAAAAAAAAACTTAGCTGAGAACCAGTATCGCAATGATGAGGTCATATCTGCTGGTGATGATTTTTGACCAACAGGATGAAAGCTTCTTCAGCAATGGGATCCAAGCACTGCAACACTGATGACGTATGTGGATGCAAGAGGGACTATTTTGAAAAATAAATCTCATTTAGTTACATCACAGAGATAAAATTGTTGTTAGATCCGGTTGGACACGAAATCTTGAGTGATCAAGCTTTTTGATAACGTTGATAATATTCTCGCGAATCACGATCGTATTCTTGTTTTTCGTTCCCCTCCCCACTTAGCTACAAGCACAATACAGAATTTCTCTAATTTCTAAAGCATTCTGTAAAGGAAATTCAGACCAAATCGTGGTGAAGACATATCATATATAATATCCTGAATCCCAAAGAAAAAAATATCACAAACGACTTGTAGTGACGTCATATTGGCGCCAAAAGGCATAGGCGCCATTGCTGAATCCTTAACCACGCATGCGTGGATTTTCAACATCGAAGCGTTCCCGCTATTAGACTGTCTCTTACCAAGCAAGACGTCTAAGCAAGCTCTCCCATTTGAGTGTGGTTGAACCAAGTTGTCTCTACAACGACACCAGCTCGAGGAACCGTACATCTACATTTCAGGCTACTCTAAAACCGGACAATTGGAAGCTGTTTTATTTTCCACCGTACAATAAATATTTGTTGTTGTTGATCAGTTTGGAGTTTCTGCGTTCAGTTCACTTCCAATTTAACATAGGAAAGTTAGGTGTATATCTAATGATATATAACCCACTTTCCTAAAGACTCTTGAGCATTAATAGGACATTACAATACACTAGAAAGATAGGCATTCAAGACAAAAACCAACAATACAGTACATATATAAATACATACACTCTCTCTCTCATAGTATTATTGGCCTCAAAATATTCTTTCTGGGATGCACAACACTTACAATTATTTAGCAATGAAGATTGCTCTATGAATATAAGGTTCTGAGGCCACCATTTTAGTAGTTCGCTTTCCCGCTAATTCAACGTAAGATGTCATCAGTGTGGTGGTCTGTTGATACCACCACCTTAACGTTGTCCGTTGGTTATGTTGACTCCACAGTTGTTGGTTGAAGATGACGATGCCGGCGACGGTAGTTGTTGATAGCAGTGTGTGTGTGACAGACACAGGTCGCCAACTCTGTTCGATAGGTATTTGGTGGTATACAAAGACAGACGGACTTCAACATTGGTTGGTATGCAGAAATAGATGGACAAACTTGACGATGATTGGTAGTAAAGTTTATTCACAGCAGTGTGGGTTACGTTCAATGTTAATGTTTTATAGAGATGTCTGTAGCTTGGTAACGGTGAATGATTGAATGCGTGAAAGCATTAGTTATACTTTGTGGGTACTACTAAAGCAGCGCGTTCGGGTTCGCGCTGCTTTAGTAGTACCTACTTTGTGTATATAAGAGACTTGATAGAAGTATTTCTAGTTAGCATAAGATAACGGCATTGAGTTTGGTCTATACTGCCGGTGCACGTGGAAGAAGGATGTTCTTGTGTGAGAGAAGCCAGAGTTAACGCGATAAAGCAAAACTGCATGCCGAGAGTCCTTTAGAGTAGTGAGACAATGAGTTCAAGGAACTCAATTAAACATGGTGGCAATCTGACGTAGCAGAGAGCGCCTGTCAGAGGGAGCTAGTTTATTCAGTCAATCACAGGCTGAATTGAGCTATAAACTTTTAGTGTCGTTTGAGCCTACCTGAGATTAAAAATGTGTTTTAAGCTATGCTTATACAGACATGCTACAATTATAAAGGAGCAACAACTGTCACTTTCGAATAAAGTTCTCGCTCTCCTACATCATGGTTACCACCAGAGACTTCAGACAGGCGTGATGAGGGTGCCAATATATGATCGCTGACCTGTTAGAAATATGGCCATATCGCCTTCAAGCTACACCCTATTAATTGTTTTAAAAAAAAAGATAAACAATGTAGTTTGAGACATAAAAAAGTCAGGATGGTTATGGTTGAATACCTTTAACCACAGGCGGTACTCCAGCACGGTTTGATCGTGGTGATTAAAGCAAATGGAAGTAGAGCTGACTTGAGTGTGAACAAAAGACGCATTGACAGAGCTTATACATGGCCGTTTGACCTAACAAATCTTTCTCAAACCACACTTTACTGCAGAGGTATCAAACTTGTTTAACTTTTGTGAGCTAAACTGAAGCATAAATTAATTCTCGTGAGCCGGATAGAGATAATGTAGAGTCCTATTGTGATACCTATTATGAGTCCTTAGTGTTAAAATATTGCACTAATTTTATTAATCAGGACTAGTATTAATAAGCTGGACTACAATCGGGCTCCGACTCTGAACGCATGTTGACGATATAGTTTACAGAATATTTTGAAATAAAATAATACTAATAACTTATTTTTATAAAACTGAGTGGGACTAAAGATTTCCACGGGCAGTTCGTTTGACACTACTACCCTACCGTCTTGAAAGACAAACTGAATAATGTAGCTGGGAATATTATTGCTGAAAAGAGGGGGAATGGTCGCGGTTAAAAGCCCTTCTATCCTAAGTCTGCTTGATGTGGGCTAACCTGAGGTTAAACAGCTACAACCTACTAGGAAGGAGGAGTCTCTATGTGGTCACTCAACTTGCTAGGAATAGCAGCTAAATCCTCAACTTAAATCATATCATTAAAAAAAGAAAAAGGAACACAATACATAATGTGGTGTAGTCCTAGATACACAATCCGTGAAAAAATGACAGGATGGTCATAGCTGGTATGCTTTCGATCATATACTTGCTTGGTCAGAGTCGACTCAGGGCTAAACATATAAGATTAACTAAAGTGACGAGTGTCAAGTGTCAGTCTTAGTTGTTAATTTGGTACCCTGACGGCGATTCTCTTTCTCATTTGAGATATCACCATACAAAAGTTTTCTCCTTACACCATCTATCAAAGTGCAAGTCAGTGTGGTGGAGTCCAAATGAAAATGCCAACGGCTTGCTGAGGCAGTCAAACCTGTACGACAAGATCAGCTCGGGATTTGACACTTTTCGACCACTCGCATACCTCTACATATATTTTACATTTTACACAACTTTGCTTGCAGATAGTGATATATATATATATATTACCTACTCACCTTTAATATGAAAGAAGAGTGGTGCAATGCTCAAAATCTCTGTAAAATATAAGCAAAACAAACCATTGCGATAAAGAAAAGATTCTGCACTGTGGTAGAATTCAGTTATACGTTCCCATAATGTCAACGATAAAAAGAAAACATGGTTAATTAATATGAAATCTTATATTCTATCCACGAGCCTTTAAACTTAAGTATCTGGGGGGGGGGGAATGTCAAAGAAAAAAGTCACAATTTTAAATAGATAATAAGAGTTATATTTTATTTAAATACTATTAATATAAACCAATGATTCTCAACTGAGGTCCTTGTAATTCTCAAAGGTCCACACAAAATTTTGTTGCTAAAATTTGTGCCATAAACAGGTTATATTTCTATAATACACACAAAAATTATTTTAATTTCTTTATACAATTCCTAATAACATCTAATTATAAAAATATAATAGGACTTTTTAAATAATGAATATCCAACCAAGCAAAATAGGAATCAATGGGGATCCATATGCAAAAAAAAATGGTTGAGAACCGCGGCTATAAACAATTAAAATCAGTTATTAACTGACAGTACATGATTTGTATACAATTTATCTATAATGATACTACACATGGGGGACTAAAAACAACTTTTTATTAGATTTCTTAAACAAAGTAAGACAATGAACGAAAGTTATTTATTGACAATACATGACGTATCGGTTGAACACATCTTACATGACGACTAAGACGAAAATCCCAACCAACACCACACCACACCAAGAAACGCTACCAGTCTCGTAGTTTTCCCGTCGAGTAAAACACAAATTATAAAGTTATTACAGCTGCACATTGCATTGATGAACTCTTCTTTTTTTTTTCCCCGTCCTTACTTTGTCTTGTGACTTTTTTCCCCACTGGATTCTTAAACTTATACTTGTGATTATAGTAAATTTACACTGCGATTATCAGGGCATTGGTGGTGTGACCAACTCCACTGTACTAATCTTGAAAAATCGGACTTCACAAAATCTAATATGACACGACTAATTTGATGACTACAATTACAATCCATTGATGGTATTGTAAAACTTTGTAAAACAGAACACTACACATACACACGCGTAATGTGTACTCATATGAGTTGAAGTATGCAGATTCGCGAGCAATGACATGCATGCTTGCAAGTTTGCAAATGTATATGCCCTCTCGTACATACGCGTGAAAATACGTATCTAACTACCCAGATCCAATGGAAGAACCTTATTTTTTGGATTGGAGTTTGGCTGTACTGAAGAGAAATTTGAAAAGTGTAACTAAATAATTACGCTTAATGTAGAATAGTAGTGTAATGCTCAAAACCTCTGTAAAATGATTTTGAGAAATTTGTCTGAGGTTGTTAGAATTCTCCGTTGTCCATATTTTATCTATCATTTAGTTTGATTAATTGGCACATAACAGTAACACAAAACAAAAAGAGACTGGGGCTAATTTAGCTTAGCTATATTAAAATGTGTGTAGCACTTTTTCCTATTTCAGTAAATATGTATACGATTATAAAAATATGAGCCCCTCTAAGCTCCACAAGGACTAATAATCTGTTTATGGATCTGTGCATTAAGTATGCTAGAATTGACATTTGGTTTTCATGCAGAGTATGTCCCTAGGTATTTTTCCTAGCTAGCTTCGCAGAAGACGTACCTACATAATACCCAAGTAAATAGATACTCATAAACCTAAAATCAAACAAAACACACATCTATGCATACACACAAACATGCATACATACATACATACATCAGTGTACACATTATACACATACTTTTTAAGGTTAGCGCACTGAGGTGTTCATTATAGAGAAAACACTCCCAGTAGGTGAGAAAGCATTAATGTTTGTACTCTGTAATCTTTATGTCCCTAATTTTCTCCAGCAGAGGGAAAAGTTACCACCGACAGGCAGGAATCCTATTTATAAACTAAAACCCTTAATAAACACACGCACGCATGCACACACACACAAAATACATTTATGCACTTAGAAACAAACGAATTCGGAAACATCTATGAAGACCTACATACACGCACGACTACGAACAAGCGAAAAGGCATATATGCTCGTGTGTGTCTGAGTATTTATGTGGCTATGCATGTGTGATTATTGAGGGCTTTCGTGTGTGTATATATTTGATCTCTCACACACACATACCCATATGATCATACACATGTATACACACATGCATACACTAGGGCTAACCCGCTATCTTAAAGACAGTGCGCTGCTGGCACGTGCATGCTCTTTATGCAGAGTAGGACCAGGAAAAGTTGTAGTATCACCTGTCCATTACAACATAAATTGAATTAGAATTTATTTCTGAGCCGTTAAAAATCCTTTTCAGTTTCTTATAAAAAGCAATAACTGCAATTCTTATTTACCCCTCCTTTCTCTCTCTCTCTCTCTCTCTCTCTCTATATATATATATATATATATATGCATGTATGTGTATATGTGTATGTACGTATGAGTGTGTGCGCTCTCAAACGAACTTTCTGCCCTTGAGTTACTTTGGTAATGTTTCTGCTGATTTAAAAATTATATGTATGCAAACATGCACATACACACTTCGATGAAAACATACACATATATCGACAAAAACATACACATATATCGACAAAAACTAATACACTCATACTTTGATGAAATCTAACAATTACATGTATAGGTGTTTGTACGTACTAGTGGAGGTGGAAACTGGATGTTTAGGACAAAAGTCCTTCGGACAAAAGCGCCATAGTAAAAGTGTGAAAGTGGATAAAAGACCCATGGTTACATTTTTCGGTTTGTTTTTTTCACCTTTTACTTGTTTCAGTCATTACATTGTGGCCATGCTGGGGCACTGCCTTGAAGAAATTTTAGTCGAACGTATCGCCGCTAGAATTTTTTTTATTCTTACTTGTTGCAGTTATTTGACTGCAGCCATGTTGGGGCACCACCTTGAAGAATTTTTATCAGATGTATCGACGCCAGAAGTTAAAAATTTTTTTTACTTGTTACAGTTATTAGACTGCAGCCATGCTGGGACACCGCCTTGAAGAATTTTTTGTCGCAGAAAAATCAGTATTTAAAAATTTATTCTATTCTACTTACTTATTTTCGACTGATTATATTTTGTTTACTTAAAAATTAGAATTTTGGTAAATAAATGTTTCTATTTTTACAACCGCGATTTCCGTTTTTGTTTACGTGAAATTATAAATTTTTTTTTTAAAGATTTGGTTATTTCTAGCATGTAGAGAGACCTTCTAGGCTTAACTTCATGTGCTGGTTGAAAATCACCTAAAAGTGATTCTGGGGTCGATATATTCGACTAAAAATACATCAAGGTGGTGCTCCAGCATGGCCACGGTCTAATGACTGCAACAAGTAAAAAGAAAAAAAAATATCCGAAAAATATAACCGTGGGGCTTTTGTCCAGATCCCAGAAACTGGACAGAACATGGTTCACAATGATTAATAAAGATACTGTAAAGAATCCGAGACTCTCTACAGAATCTGGCACTTCCGCATCTGAAAATATTTCAAGTGACAAAAATAATGAAGTTCATGTGCTCCAAGAATCTACACTGGTTCCAGTGCCACCTCAGGACAATGTTACTGAAATGAGACCGCATCAGCCAATTCTGACATAATATAATAAACGAAAGAAATCTAGCAAGGAGTCTAGTTTAAGAGATTTCATTCTAATTGGTTTAAATTTTCTGGTTCTTTTACTGATATCATTGACAAATATTATGTTTGATGTTATGTGTAATGTGCAAGCATCATCAGCCGGTTGAACGACTTGTCTGAACCAGTATTGTTCTTTCAATAGCTGAAATTTTCGGTGGCGAAATTACCTACAGATGCTAGGTGTTGTCAAGGGGCCACCCATGGTTTGGTCCGGGGTTGTTTATTCCCGTGTTCACAGTTGACTTCTATTTACACACTAATTAAGCCGTAGCTGGGTCCCTGACAGGTGTAATTCCTCTGGGTCAGAGTAAACCTGTGAACAATAGTGGCTAAAAGGTGGTTCCACAAGCCTCAAAGCTCTCGAACCAGAGCTCCACTACTGGGTGCAGTTTGAAGTCATACCCAGGACAATTCTTGGGTTCATGCGCAGTAAGACTTTTATTATTGAAAATTATTAGACAAATCAACTCCCAAGGCAATTAAGAGGTACTTGTCATCAGCAGGCCATGATGAAATGAATAACTGTTCAAGAAAACGCAAAAAAATTTGTTAGGAGCGTGGAGTTGAAAGAACTTCAAAACTTTATTATCTAGCAAAACATAATGGGTCAGGCAGAGGACCAAAGGAATTTAGGTGAAGTTTCCAATGTTAACCGTATTCATTTTTGGAACTTATACATCTTTGGTTGGAGAAATCCTATAAAGTCAGACGCCTGTATGCAGTGGATCTCATCTATTTTCCAAAATTCTTAATATCATGACTATAGTCATCACAGAAATGATGCGAAGAAACAATCAGGATAGTAGTCTATCTTGGTTGATGAAGTTTTAGACTTAGCAAGGTCGAGCTCGTCGCAACATACCTCACATTCATCACCAAAGGAAAAATCCAGGAAATTTTCATCAGATTTTATGAAAAGCCTTCTACTGAAGAGTTTTCTCTATGAATTAGTAAAAAAATGTACCCAGAAAGCTGGAGCTGAAACTTGAGAAGATGTTGCATTCTTAATGGCACAGCAAATATGAACTGTTTAATTTAGCAAATACGTGCGGTATTTATTATAATTGAGCAGTATTAAATTTAAACGAATTAAATTATTTTGTTGGAAAGATTCGTCTTTATTGTAATGTATCCTTGTGTCATTTATTTTATCTGACGTTATTTCACACAAGTTACGACCTGACAGATGCTGTTTGTATCTTCATGGCGGTCATCATTTCATCTTGGTCTCCATCAAATCCTAACAAAGTCTTTCATTACCTATTTCAGCTCTAGCTGGTACAGACACTCATAACAATGCCAGTAATTTATCATTGATAATTTCACTTCAGTTACATCGAGAATATTTTACCTAGTTTTCAAGCTCGTTAGAGACTTCCGTGACTGTGTGTGTGGTTGAAAAAATTCTAAACCGGATACCGTAAATCTTACTATAATGGCCGTCTGTCTGTTTCCTCTTCACAGTCAAATGGCTGGACCAATGGTCACGATGTTTTTCGGGATTATGCAGGAAGTAATCAGGAAGGTTTTTGAGCGAAAAAATGCAAAAAAGTATGATTATTTAGTGGATATTGAGTTTTGTATTAATAAATCACCCCCCCCCCACGCTGTATAATTCGTGAATTTAAAGAGCTTAGATTTGCGATACTATCCCTTTATTTCTCATCGTAGATGGGCAGATTTGCTATCTTACTATAATGGGCGTAATGTTCGTCTGTCCATCTCTTTGTCTGTTCCTTCTTCACGGCCAGACGGCTGGATAAATGGTTACGATATTTTTGGGGGATTACAAAGATGGTCGTCAGGAAGGTTTTTAGCACTAAAAAATCAAAAGTATGATTATTTCGCGAATATCAATTTACCAAAAATTGCTAGTAAGAGTAAATGAAAACCTCAGTTCATTATTTCGAAACCCCAGAAAGAATATCCCTTGCTAGCCAGATGGTTACGGTCAGAAGTCTTATTTTATTTCATCGCTCTGATTTTATTTGCTAATTTCTCTCTCTCTCTCTCTCTCACAAGATTAACCTCAGTGTATTGTGAATGACTACTGAATGAAACATGACATGTTGAACATTTTAAGGTAGACTCGATTTTAACCGTTTTGAAAGTAAAATAGCCGTTAGTGTATGTTTATCTTTTACTTGTTTCAGCCATTAGACTGCTGCTATGCTGGGGCACTACCTTCAGTTGAATGACTTGACACCAGTACTTTTTTTTTAGGCCTGGTACTTATTCTATCGGTCTTTTTGCTGAACCGCTAAATTACGAGGACGTAAACACATCGACGGGCTAAGTAATGGAGGAACAAGCAGAATTATTATAAGATTTTGAGGGGTGGGGTAATTCGAGCATATTAATCACAGTGCTCGACTAGTACTTATTTTATCAACCCTGAAAACTTGAAAGGCAAAGTCGACCCTGGCAGAATTTGAATTCAGTACATAAAACCCCAGAAGAAATGCCGCTAAGCATTTTATTGGCTGCCTTGAAAATAGCAATGATTCTTTCTACTATAGACACAATATATGAAATTTGGTGGGAGGGTGCTAATTAATTACATTGCCTCCAATGTTCAATTGATATTTATTTTGGTTAACATAGTTTACCGTAGTAAAAAATGAATGTAAATTGTCTGAGAATTATGAAAGCAAATTGCAATAAAAACCGGAAGTGACAAAAGTGACATGTTATTCAATGGATGGGCTTCCTATGTGGGCCTTGGCAACTTCTATATTCCTGGAGTTGTCAGCCATTCATTCAATTTTGTTGATCCAAATGATGACAGCATCTGTACACAGACTTTCAGTATGTGTGTGTGATACTCTTTTTCCTTATTAGTGACATTCCCTTTCTTTATGTTTCAGAAAAAAAAAAGTGTGGTAATAACAATGGTATTTGAATTTACCTTCTGCCATTCCAAAGACCTTGACTTCAGAAATAATTACCTCAGCATTGCATGACTGATTGATAGGACATGCATCTTGTATTTTCACAGTGAATTCACCTCTATAGTTTTGGTTTCTTTTGATTTTCATTTTTACGTTTGTTGTTTGATTACAGTTTAGTCTCATTAGTTTCTACTTGTTTCTATGCAATAATTTCCTGTAACAGAGGTTTATTGGGAAATGTTTATTGATTAAACCCCCGAAAAGAATTACATATGCTAGATTTAAAGTTTAATGAGAATGATTAATTCAACCAGAGGGTTTTCTGACATATTTTTCCTGTTCGTGGGTAGCAGACTATTAGGGACATAATGGATCTTATCTATTTGTCTGCTTTAAGTAGGGGCTGCTACTTAAAAATGTTTGCATTTGACAATAAGTTAGAGATACTTCTATCAATATTTTGACTAGGTTGTTGAAAGCTATGCATAGATTACTAGAATTTTTTTGACACACATGAGCTTTTTGTTTAATTGCCTTTATTTTCAATGCTTATATTTAAATTAAATGTCTAAAAAGACAAATGTATTTATGCTTGTGGTTATTATTATTTTTAGGTTGAAATTGTTAAAGTTGCTCATTGAGCCTATCCTAAATGTGTATTGTTAATGTAATAAGAGTTTAAAAGCATCAAAAAGTGTCACACCCTAGCAGCTGAGGGAACCTGTGGAAGAAGTAGACTCAGGAAGATCTGGGATGAGGTGGTGAAGCATGACCTTTGAACATTGGGCCTCACCAAGGCAATGACAAGTGACAGTTCTTTGGAGATATGCTGTACTTGAGAAGACCTAGCAAGCCAGGTGAGACCAGAACCGTGGCCTATGCCAGTGCTGTATAACCAGCCTATTTAAGAGTACCTTTCAATCATTGGACAATAAACTACACTTGCAAAGACCTGTTGAGGCAAGTGAAATCGTTGTCATGGCTGATGACAATACCGTCTTATTGGCACTCGTGTCGGTGGAATGTCAAAAGCACCATTCAAGCGTGATCGTTGCCAGGGCTGCTGACTGGCTCCTGTGCTGATGGCATGTAAAAAGCACCATTTGAGCGTGATCGTTGCCAGTGCCACTGGACCGGCTCCTGTGCAGGCTGCACGTAAAAAGCATCATTTGAGCCTGGCCGATGCCAGTACCACCTGACTGGCCCTCGTGCAGGTGGCATGTAAAAACGCCCACTGCACTCTCAGAGTAGTTGGCATTAGGAAGGGCATCCAGCTGTAGAAACGTTGCCAGATCAGATTGGAGCCTGGTGCAGCCTTCTGGTTTGCCAGCCCTCAGTCAAACCGTCAAACCCATGCTAGCATGGAAAGCAAACGTTAAACGACAATGATGATGATGATGAAGAACATTAAATAATTCTTTTTGGAAATAGTGAATCTTGAAGCAGATGAAGCTATAAATAACAGCATGTAAATATTGGGTTAAAAAGAACAACAGATCCTTTGAGCCAAAAAAGGTAAATGTATGTATTGTGTTGCCAAAGGTATGCTGCGATGGAGCTAACCTGCCAGTTGTATATAGCTGTGCATATAATTTGAAGTGTATCCACTTGTAAAGGACACCAAAATCAATCACCTTTGCACTATTAATCCCATATTGATATTAGGAAAAAAAAAATGGTGTAGTCAATTTTTTGTTTTAATTAAACAAAAGACAACTAGAGTTTTTGTTGATGAGTAAGGTTTTTCTGACAAGCATAATGATTTGTATGTTATTATTTAAAATGCTATATGCCTTGTTACAGTCTAGAGTGCTGGTAAACAACAGTTTCAAGATTAAGGGGGTCATTATTTCAAGTTTTGGGAGGAGAGATTACTTTTAAACAGGCTCCTGGTAAAATATGTGTAGGTTATCAGCATAAAGAAATTGACCTTTTAGATTCGACTGTTTGTCATGGAGAATTAATATGAGCTGTAGCAGTTAACAGTTAGCAGTAGTTATGGTGGGTAGCTTGAGACTGACAATGGAAGTGGATAAAGAATGTGAGTGATGATGATATATATATATTATAGATATATAATATGATATATGCAGAAAGTGAGGAAGAGAGAGAGAGAAATGTTATTGTATGGGGGGAATATATTAATATAGAGATGAAAAAATAAGTTTAAAACATAAAACTAGAGGAAGTTATTAGGAAGTGAAGATGAATAAACCTCTGTGTGTGTGTGTGTGGATATGACCGAATAGTGATAATTATAATAAAAACTTGGGTTTATATGTTTATATATTCATTTGCGAAACCTGTATTTTACTGTTAATATATTTTCACCAAGAATCAAGTAATTTTAGCTGCTGTATGTAAATAGCTTCAACCATCTTACATACAACCAGTTATTTGGAAATCAGAAACACATAATTCTAAGCAGCAACTTGCAAAACATTTAACCCTGAACAAAAGCTATGGGAATGAATATACATTGTGTGTATGTGAGAATTGGTTTTTCTTTTGAACATAGATTGTTGAAAATACAAGTGCTTTGATTTTAATCATTTTTTTTATTAAGGACTCTAAAATATCTCAGTCAACATAGATGCAGGCATGTGTCCATAGCTTACACTGAGTACATCTTATAGAGTTTCTACCTTCGCCTTTTCTACAGATCGAGCAGGGTCATCTACCTGAAGGGACTTGTGGTTTGTCTACCTTCCTGCTTATTAGGACTTTGGTTTTAGCTAGGTTGGCTCTAAGGCCCTTCGATTCTAATCCTTGCTTCCATGCCTGAAGCTTCTCCTCTAGTTCTGACAGTGACTCAGCAATCAGAGCAAGGTCGTCAGCATAGAGGAGTTCCCAGGGGCCTCCTGTCTTGAATTCCTCTGTTATTGCCTGGAGGACCATGATAAATAGGAGGGGGCTGAGGACTGAACCTTGGTGGACCCTACCTCTACCTGAAATTCTTCACTGCACTCGTTGCCAACCCTCACCTTACTGAGAGTGTCCCTGTACATGGCTCACACAGCTCTCACTAACCATTCATCTATCCTTAGTTTCCTCATTGACCACGAGATAAGGGAATGGGGATCCTGTCAAAGCTTTCTCCATGTCAATGAAAGCTAGGCTATCTTTGGCTAGGTATTTCTCCTGCAGCTGTCTTACCAGAAATATAGCATCAGTGGTGCTTTTCCCTGGCATGAACCCAAACTGACTCTCTCCCTAATTAGTTGGGCTATGACCCTCTCCATAACCTTCATTACCTGATCCAACAACTTGATACCTCTGTAATTATTTGTATCTAAAGCGTCACCTGTACCTTTGTAGCAGTTGACTATGGTGCTGCTACACTAGTCATTGGGTATGACTCCTTCGTGTACCACCTGGTTAACTATACGGGTGACTAGGCTATAGCCAACACTGCCAGATATTTTGAGCATCTCTGCAGTGATTCCTGATGGGCCGGGGGCTTTCCCTGTCTTCATACTCTTAATTACTTTATCTACCAAGGTACTGTCAAATTCGGATAGCTGGTTCCTCTGTTGGGTCAACATTCGGCAGACTCTCTTTCTCCCTTTCATTCTCTTTATTGAGCAACCTTTCATAGTGGCGTCTCCAAACCTCTCTTTGCAGCTTCGTTTAGTGCAAGTGAACCATCATCCATGCGGACACATTTCTCTCCTACAACATCGTGATTCCCTCTCACACACTGTCTTGCAACACAAAATACCTCAAGTCTTTGGTCCTCACGATGCAGGTTCAATAATATTCAGATCTGGGTACTGTGGTGGCCAGATAAGATGTTCAACTCCACTAGAATGTTCCTCGTGCCATTCAGTAACAACTTTAGCTGTGTGAATTGATGCATTATCATCCTGAAAGATTGCATTTCCCTCCAGAAACAGTTCTGCAACCAAAGGATAAATTTGATCTGATAAAATGCTTAAATAGACTTGACTATTAATTCTGCCATGAAGGGAAACCATTGGGCTGGTGGATTTCTAAGATATAGCCCCCCAGATTATCACAGATCCTCCTCCATGTTTGACAGTTGGAAGAAGGCAGTCTGGGTCAAATGCTTCTTTTGGCAGTCTCCGCATGCATACTCGGCCAATGGTCGGAAATAAGGTAAAGGATGACTCGTCCAAGAAAATAACCTTCCTCCACTGCTCTGGAGACTAATTCTGTAGGTTTTTACTCCATTCTAAATGCTTTGCAACTTATGTTTTTGAAAGTAGTGGTTTTCTGATTGCAGCCCTCCCATGAAATCTGGCTTTGTGCAGCTCCTGGTGAACAGTTTTTGTAGAAACTGGGTTCTTGAGGTGGTCATTAAGCTCTGCAGTAATTTTTGGGAGCTGTCCTTTTATGATCTTTTCTAACAATTCGCGTAAGAGTCCGACGGTCCCTGTCTGAAAGTTTTGGTTTTCTTCCGGAGTTTTGTTTCAATGAGGAGGTTTTCCCCTCTTTCTCAAAGCTGTCATTACTTTCAAGACAGTACTTCTTGATATATTAAACATTTTGGCTGTTTACGTTACGCTAATGCCTGCCATACGAGCATCAACAATTTGACGTCTTTGAAAGTCTGATAGATCTGTCATTTTAATGAATTTGAATTACCTTTTTGTGATGAAATCTGAAAAGAAACAGCAATTTTAGCAAAATGTATTAAGCAAGACTAATAATAAATAAATAAAAAATTGAAAATAAACAAGCTTTTGACGGTTATATAGATATTTCAAAATTATGATGCTAGATGTTTCCATTATTTTATCCAACCCCTAATTATGTGTGTGTGTGTGTGTGTGTGTGTGTGTGTGTATGTATATGTTTGTGTGTCTGTGTTTGTCCCTCCATCATCGCTTGACAACAGATGTTGGTGTGTTTACGTTTAAGTTAGCAGTTCGGCAAAAGAGACTGATAGAATAAGTACTAGGCTTACAAAAGAATAAGTCCTGGGGTCAATTTGTTCTGGTGCTCCAGCATGGCCGCAGTCAGATAACTGAAACAAGTAAATGAACAAAATAATAAAATAATATATATATATATACATACTAAAAATGAATATAAACAGCTAGGTGAATGTGATACCATAAAGGAACAGATTCACACATATATGCATGCATACATTTTTAGCTTTTCTTACACAAACATACAGTTTACTTTTTCAATGAACAAGATATATTGGAGAAAGTCTTTTCTGTTTTTTATTTGTATTTTTCATATTTCAAAAAGAGCAATAAGGAATGAAATCAAAATATGATCAAATAAAATTCACTTGTAAGTGAATAAATATACAGAATTAAAACGCTTCCAGTGGAACTTAATTTAATAAGCCAATAAATGATGCCTAACAGTTACAACAGAATATATTTTGTACAATAAAATAAATACATTAAACACAGCACACATATATGATACATGTGCATTATGAAACACACACACACATATATGGTATATATACACACATATATAATGTATGTACATACGCATATATGTATATGCATATATATATATATATATATATATATAACGTGAGAGAGTTAGGGGTTGGGGGTTTTCATCCTCTAATTCCTTATGTACTTTGTACTTCTATATGTAAACCATGTTGGCAAAATAACATAGTCTGCCATAGACACCTGTGCTTTGGTTCTTTCTTTCTTTTTCTTTTCTTCCTTTTTTTTGTCACTTTTGCTATGAATTAAATTAATGAATTCAACGGGATACACCGTCTGCAAGTAGTTGGGTTCAGCATATTATCCTCCATTTTCTAATTGTTACACACACACACACACACACACACACACACACACACATATATATATATATATATATATATATATATATATATATATATATATACATATATACATATACATATATATATATATGTAATAAAATAAAATTTAAAATGAATAAAATAACAGTAATAAAATATATTTTTAATAAATAAATATATGTTGATATAAATAAACAATATATATAATTAATGAAATACATATACAAAGCAGATATATAATGGAATATGTGTGTATTTGTGCATGTGTGTGTGTGTACATGTACAAACATAGATATATATGAAAAAATATATCTATATGAGATATATATATATATATATATATATATATATATATATATATAT
>NC_068983.1:146190700-146195820 GCF_001194135.2 Octopus bimaculoides | reverse complement strand
TATATATATATATATATATATATATGTATGTATGTATGTATATATTTCATATATATATATATCTCATATAAATATATATAGTTATATATGAAAAATATAAAAAATATATGTAATAATACACACACACACTTATTTTAACATAAAGATAAGATATGTAATAAATTAATAAAAAAACAAGAAGAATTGGAAAGTATTATTATTTCAATATTATTAGGGATTATTCTTCCGAGAATCCTTTTATAGTGTAGCATAATGGGACTTTGAAAGGAAGCTTTAGAACTGTGTGGCAGATAATTAATAAAAAGGGAAATTGCCAAGCTCTTTGACGCACAATTTAGGTCCTGGCGGCAGAATGAATGGGGTTCCACAGCAACTAGAAATAATGAGAAAAACATTGTCATCATCATCATCATTAACTAAGAACATCACCATCATCCCCATCATTATCACCACCGTCGTCACCTCCACCACCAACACCAGCATCATCTTCAAGACCATTATCATATACCCCAAGTATCACCATCGCTACACTAACACCGCCGCTGCTGCCACCACTACCACCAACACCATCATCTTCATCACAACCACCACTCCCACCATCTTCTCTTCCATCACCATGAATCATCATCATCAGCAGCAGCTTGAGGATCATCATCATCAGTTTCTAGATCATCAGCATCATCACCATCTCCACCACTACAACAACCATCACCACTACCAATATCATCATCACTACAATTGCTACCATCATTATTCCCACTACCCCCCCACTATGCTTCTTCCAGTCATTGTCCCTTTACCACTGGTGCACCACCACCACCACCGCTGCCACCACCACCGCCACCGCTGCCACCACCATCATCATCAGGTGCAAAAGCAGCAGCAGTAGAACGAAATGAATTAACCCATCGTTTCCAGGACATTTTGTTTTCCCCTTCTGGTCAAAATATTCAACCCTATCATTAATTTGGAAGTTATTTGCAAGTAATAAACATATAATAACTGCATTTCAGGGGCTACAAAACATTTTTATATTTATTGGATATTCCAATGTTTATTATTATTAATTTTATGCTATTTTTTTTAGGCAGGAGGGGAATAACCCATTAATTTAAAATATTGTATGTAAGGGGATAATCACACGGAACTTTTTTCCCATTAGGCCAGCAAAATAGATGCCCTGTTATATCAATTGTGCATCTGTAATTGCGTTTGTATGTATTTATACAAATTCACTATATATATATATATATATATATATATATATATATATATACACACATACATATATGTATATATATGTGTATATATATATATGTGTATATATATATATGATACATATATTATATATACTCACACAAACACACGTGTATATATATATATATATATATATATATATATATATATATATATATATATGTGTGTGTGTGTGTGTGTATATATGTGTATGTGTATATACATAGACATATAAGAGTATATACATATATATATATGTGTGTGTGTGTGTATGTGTGTATATACATACACATAAATGTATATACATATATCAGATCAGATAGGCATCTATGAGTCTTGAAAGACCATAGATCTGTGCCTGGAGAATTTTGTGTTAGCTGCTGAGGGTTGTGCAGTGTCTGCTGTGGCTGTACAGGCCCACATGGGAGTGGAAGTCTTGCATGCAGCGACTGCATTTGAAGAGGCTCTCCACTGGCACTACTGACTTTCACTTTCTTCTGCCATGCTTTTCTTTGGTGGCAAATTCCAGGTTTTCTTCCCCTTACCCCATCCCCTTGTGTGCTACTTGTTTCCAGTGTGGACAATCATTTGCAACCTCCTCCCATCTCAGGACATCCAGATCTATTGACTTCATATATCTCTTGCAGACGTCCTTGAATCCTACATTTGTATGTATATCCGTGTCTCTACCTGCCTGCCTGCCTGTCTGTCCCTCTCTGTTTAGACACACACACACACACATGTATATACACACAGGGTGTTCCCACCAAAAATGTGTACACCAGTGTTTGTTAAAATACATTTCATTTTCAAAATGTAATAGAGTCAACAGAAAGAATGTAATTATTTTATGAATGCCTGTTTTCAAACTGATGATTGTTCTGGTCCAGGCACTGCTGATAATGTGAAACAGTGGAATCACAAGTATCAGGAAATATTTCATGTAGTATTTGTGTAATCTCATTCAACAGCTACCCTCAATTCATTGATTGTTCTGGTTTTATACCCTCAATTTCATCTTTTGAGTATCTTCATAAAAAAAAAAAAAATAGTTTAGTGGTGTGAGAACAGGATCCTACTGACATCCTACTCACAATATGCAGAAAAAGGAGTATGTAGGAATTGTGCTGCATGGTAAGAAGTTTGGTTTCCAACTACATGGTTTTGGGTTCTGTCCCACTGCATAATACCGTGGACCCCCAAGAGAGCCAAAGCCTTGAGAGTGGATTTAGCAGATGGAAACTGCAAAAAGCTTGCCGTACACACACACACTCACACACACACACACATACATACATACACACACACACACACACACATGGATGTGTGTGTGCATGTGTGTTACGGTTTCCTTGCCTTGATTTTACATGATGGTTGTATACAAGTTTCACCATCATGCAAGCACTTTGTTTCCAATTGTCCATGAAAACATGTCTGGTCATGAGGAAATATTACCTTATTTGGAAACAGATAAGGATTGGTGACAGGAAGGGCATCCTACTATAGAAAATTAACCTCAACAAATTCCATCTGACCTACACAAGTAAGGAAATATGGACATCAAAACGATGATGTTGATGATGATGCACCCATTGTAAACCACAGGTGCACAAGAGGGGTCATAGGCAAGCTGATTGATTGAAAAAGATTTCCATATGTAACAGATGCACCAAAGTTGCGAGCAGCAAGAATATTATTGAAGTAATTTTTTTATCAAGTAGCTGGTTTTTGATAGCCTTGTTACCAAGGTGATCTTGATACCAGTGGAGGTGGTGCTTTGGAAGTATAGTAGTGAGAATAAGAAAAGGGTGGGAAAAGTTTTGGGAACTATTGCCTTTGTTGGTAAAAGGATTCTCTTTCCAACTGAAGGGCAAGTAGTGTGATGTATGATAAGGAAATGTATGATAATGAAACATGGGTTTTTGAATCCTGATGTGTAATGTTAGCATGCATGAACACTAAAACACAAATGGGCTGACAGAGAGACTAAGTAAGAAATGAATCAGATGTAGTCTGCAACAGAGGTGATTGTCCTGGTAAGGATATGTGGTACAAATGGCAGAAGAAGCCTTAAATGGTTGAAATAGAAGGAACCTATGGAAGATATGGAAAGAACTGTAGAAGTCTGATCTAAGGAGGATGAAAATGACAAGCACGACAAGTGGCAAAACACTGGGCTTGAGAAGACTTGTCTAATACATGCAAGCATGTAAAGGTGATGAATCATACACACATACACATACATGCATGTTTTTTATTTTATTTTAGTCATCAGTTAAATTCAAACTGAGCATCTCTTTCCAGTGCATACATACTAACGCACATATTCACTTCATACATATGCACACTGAGTGTATATGATAGTTCTATACTTGTGTTAGCTGCCATTCATTTACAAGGGATACAGGAAACTGGTAACTTCCCGTTTATCTCCTAAATACTACTACAGTATATACATATACACACATACGCACACACACATACATACAAGATCAGGCATCCTAGTTCGATGCCGGCACCACTCCCCTCCAACTTGTCTTGTTGGCTTCGTCCCTATATATCGTCCGCAGCCAGTCCACAGCGGTACATCAATTACCAGTTTGCTTTGTGACTCATTTATGTCGAACAGCTCCCACTTAAGTTGAGTGCCTGTTTGTGAAACATGTGTATATGTGTGCGCGCGCGTGTATTTATGTGTGTAATAATCGACGCCAACGACTCTACCCTAACAGGGTGTCACTTCGTCTCATCGCGTTGCTAGAGAAAGGAATCTGTAATTCGGAAGGAAAGAGTAGCAAGAACTAAAAGAGGAGTAGAAAGAGTAGCAACCCCTCCTTATTCATCATCTCCATCAGGTTAATTATTTTAACAATTATATTTAATTGTACTTTTAACATTGTTAAACATTGTGTCGATGTTTTTTTTGCAGATGGTTCTGGAGACGGGGAAGAGGAAAAGATTGTCTTTTTGTGTTATTGTTGTCGCTATTGTTACCTACCCCTTTTTACGTTATTTCATTTCCCCTTTTTTATAGTTTACTGAAATTAAAACAGGTTTGCCCATTTCCTAGATAATTGTGCGAATCTTTAGCTATACATAGATACATATGTTCGTCCATACATATATGTATATACACAATATGCATCAAAGTATCTGAAGAATATATTTGTTAGTAATGCATCATTTGGTATGTGAATACAGGCATGTATGTATGTATATGTGTATGTATGTATGTATGTGAAATATATATATGTGTGTGTGTGTGTAGTTAGTAATACATCAGTCGATAACGAATGATGCATCACTAATAATTTCCGCGTACACCCTGACACCACACACACACACACGCACGCACACATCTATATAGAAGTATTTGCATCTATATTCCAATTGTCTTTCCATTGTGACATAAGTTCCGGAAAGCACCAAGCGTTTAATAAAATATAAACGTAAATCTAAAATATCCAATAAATTTCCGAGATTGATTACTAGATTCCCGTACAAACATGATCTTTTCTGGTACCATCCCATCTGATTCTGGAAACAGCGCTGCACCAACATGGATAGTTGGCATGGATCAAGGAACACACAGGCACACACACGCACACGCACACGCACGTACACACACACACACACACCTTCTTACGATTGTATCAAAACGAAACAGCGAGTAAAAAGCAATCATATAAGATGTTTTTCATTAAAAAAAAAAAAAGAAAATATAGTTTTTGTTTGAACCTGGACATTACAAAATCTCTTTTGGATTGTTTTGAATTGTTTTTCGTCCTTATTTTAATACTAAAATGAAAATGATGCATAGGAAAAAAAAAGTGATGAATCACTTTTCAAAAATAAAATTCTGCAATATGCAATTTACAATCAGA
>NC_068983.1:146189944-146190620 GCF_001194135.2 Octopus bimaculoides | reverse complement strand
ACACACAGGCACACACACGCACACGCACACGCACGTACACACACACACACACAGACGCACACACATACACACTGAAACGAGTTCGGACATAAACAGATGCAGGAACACGAATACACGCAACATTGCAATCTTCACGCACTCACTTGAAGAAGCGCACTAGCAAACATTACTGAAATGCGCTCTTCTCACAAAGCACACACTGTGCAAGAGAAACCACACATATACGAAGTCGAGCATATAGTGCACATTACAGAACAGAAGAACATCAACCAAGCGTGCGTATGAAGGCATACATACAACACAGAGAAACTACATATATGCTTGAAGGTGAGGCACACTGCATATAGAACACACACAACGGAGACACCGCACATACACTTAAAGGCGCGCAGACAGTACATTTATACAATAGAGAAATCACACATATATATGAAAGCGCACCATACACCATAGAAAATACCCAGCTACATTCAAGCTGTATCTGTATACGATATTCGACCCATTACGAAGTTGCTTCCTTAGTTTCAAGTCTTAGTTCAACTTAACATGCCTATTTCGGTAGTTCGGAGTTAAGAGCTGAGATTATCAGAACCAGAGGAGGAGAAAAGATAGGAGATAAAGTAGTGAGTCCACGAGAGATAAATAAGAAAAGGTGATATATATATATATATATATA
>NC_068983.1:146187658-146189733 GCF_001194135.2 Octopus bimaculoides | reverse complement strand
TATATATATATATATATATATATATATATATATATATATATATATATATTATATATAAATATATAAAGAAGGAAATGTTAAGTAAGGCTGAGACATGTGGTGAGAAAAAGAATAAATTAGTAAGAGTGAAATGATAGGGAATATAAAATTCAATGAGGAAAAGAAGAAAAAAAGAAGGATGGGAGAGACAGAGAAAAGGAGCGAGTGGACGAGTAAATAAGCTAGCTGTATAAGAGTAAAGCAAGGGAATGAAGGAGTAGGGATGGATAGGAAGAGGGGAAAGAAAGAGATTCTCTCTTGACCTGTTCCCCAGAACAACGTTACTCTCTCTTCGTGTAGCTTGCAGCATCCTTGCCGTCCGACTGACAGCTAGCCCATCATCTATCCACCACATTTGAAGAATCAGAAACTCATGTCAGGCTTATTTTATATTACAGGTAAATAAGATAAATTATTCTATATATTTTATACACAGGTTTCACTCAACACCCACACATGGAGCGAAATGAGTTGATTGTAGCATTCGTGCCTTTCTATAGGGTTTATCGTTGATATTACTGTCCCTCCCCACTACCATTGCTATCACCGTCAGGCTTATATTATACTACCGTTTTGATAATAAATTTCTGATGTACTCACACAAGACAAGAAATTTGCAAGGGAGGGGACAGGCGATTACATCGACCCGGTACTTGACTGGTACTTCATTTTATCGTTGTTGGAGGGATAACAAAGTTCGCCTTGAGTAAGATTCGAAACATTAGTAATAAAAATATTGTAATAACTATGACAGTTAATAAATTTCTCGTAATGGAAAACATTAGGTTTAAGATTTAACGAAACATTGAAAAAATGCATGATTTCCCCCCAAAGTGGTTCCTGGCGATGTTAAGTGAAGATGAGTGAAAGGAAATGGCTTATAATCTGAATTTTAATTAAAAAAAACCCACACAAATATGAAGAAGCAGTAAGAGTAGAATAAAAGAACCGGAAGAAATAAAAATATCCACATCGCACATAGTAAAACCATAGTTTCATTGGAATAGTTTCCTTTACTTTTTAACTATCGAACTGCTCTGGTCCAGGACTTTTAGTGTGTATTTTCGCTTCTATCCATCCATTCACTGCAGTTCATGCCTTTCGTTTTGTTAAACACGATTAGTGAGTGTTTTCTGTTGACTCAGTTTAAAGTAGTCGCGTCAAAAAAAAAAAAAAAAAACCTGGGGGTTGCGGTCATTAATTTTCTATTAAAAAGAAATCCCAAACAAGTAGCTTTACAATATTGATAAGGATTTATTTATTTATTTATTTTCCTCTGTTTTCTAAATCAGAAACTAAAATCACTTTCTCTGATTTGATTGTTTATGCTGCTAAATTATTTTTTTTTATATTTCTCATTCTGTGTAAATTTGAACATCCTAAGGTACACACACACACAGAGAAAGAGAGAGAGAGACACACACACAAAACACACACACACACATGTATATATATGAAGAGTGAGATGGACAGGGAAATATATACATACGCGTATGATGTTTGCCCTACAATACAGAGAAATAAAACCAATTTCATTCTGTGTGTGGATATATATATATGTGTGTATATATAAAGGAGACCACTAGGCGGACGGCTAATGTGCTAGAAGAAGATCACATGTAATGCGTCTACTAAGACCGAATTGTTCTCAAAGAAAATTTAGCGGGATGGATGTATGCATGTGTATGCATAAAATATATGGTGATAAAAATATGTATATATAGGCGCAGGAGTGTTCTGTGTGGTAAGTAGCTTGCTTACCAACCACATGGCCCCGGGTTCAGTCCCATTGCGAGGCACCTTGGGCAAGTGTCTTCTACTATAGCCTTGGGCACACCAAAGCCTTGTGAGTGGATTTGGTAGACGGAAACTGGAAGAAGCCCGTCGTATATGTGTGTGTGTGTGTATGTATGTATCATCATCATCATTTAACGTCTGCTTTCCATGGTAGCATGGGTTGGACGATTTGACTGGGGACTGGCGAACCAGATGGCTACATCAGACTCCAATCTGATCTGGCAGAGTTTCTACAGCTG
>NC_068983.1:146176879-146187648 GCF_001194135.2 Octopus bimaculoides | reverse complement strand
ACATCAGACTCCAATCTGATCTGGCAGAGTTTCTACAGCTGGATGCACTTCCTAACGCCAACCACTCTGAGAGTGTAGTGGGTGTTTTTTACGTGCCACCGGCACTAGGGCTAGTCCGGCAGTACTGGCAATATATATATGTTTGTGTGTCTGTCCCCCAGCATTGCTTGACAACCGATGCTGGTGTGGTTGTGCCCCCGTAACTTAGCGGTTCGACAAAAGAGACCGATAGAATAAGTACTAGGCTTACAAAGAATAAGCTCTGGGGGCGATTTGCTTGACTATAAAGGCAGTGCTCCAGCATGGCCGCAGTCAAATGACTGAAAAGAGTAAAAGAGTATGTATACATATTTTTGTCACCATATATTTTATGCATACACATGCATACATCCATCTGTATCTATATACATATATATATATATATATATATATATATCTTTATAATACACGCAGACACACGTGTGCACACATATATAGTGTGTGTGTGTTTCATACATACGCACACACATACTTTCGGAGGCTTGTAGTGCCAACTGAAACACGTAGAGTGATTGTATTTCACTTGATTTTTATTACTCTTTCGGAACTGTATTCATGGCAATTTAGTGAAACTGAAAATAGATTATTGCTAAAACCACATGAAATAATGCCATAATTTGTGAAATAGAGATGCATTTAATAATAATTTTCCTCATATATATGGCAACGATACTCATGTTGCATGTAGAAAAATTTGTCAGAGTAATCTCAGTTTGGAAAGATACATAAAAGTGCATAAAATTACCATACTGCAAATAAGCTATATAAACTCTGCAGAAGTTTATATATATTTGTGTTGTTACATTCCTGGTGTGAAACTGTGTGTTGAAACATATATTTCAGGCTGGTCTTTTTTTTTTTGACAAAGAAACATGCACAGCATGCTCGTGAAATTAACGTGCAAGTGGCTGAGCCCACCACAGACACGTGTACTCTTAATGTAGTTTTCAGGGAGATTTAGCATGACACGGCGTGTGACAAAGCTGGCCCTTTGAAATACAAGTACAACAGAAACAGGAAGAAAGAGTGAGAGAAAGTCGTGGTGGAAGAGTACAGCAGGGTTCGCAACCCCCATCCCCCCCTGCCGGAGCCTGGTGGAGCTTTAGGTGTTTTCGTTCAATAGACACTCACAATGCCCCGTCTGGGAATCGAAACCATGATCCTACGACCGCGAGTCCGGTGCCCTAAATACTGGGCCATTGCACCTCCATAATATATACACACACACACACACACACACACACACATACATATATATATATATATATATCATCATTATCGTTTAACGTCCGCTTTCCACGCTAGTATGGGTTGGACGATTTGACTGAGGACTGGCAAGCCAGAAGGCTGCACCAGGCTCCAATCTGATCTGGCAGAGTTTCTACAGCTGATATATATATGGAGAGAAAGAGAGGGAGGGAAATGTGTGTGTGTGTGTGTGTCTTTGTGTTTGCTTGATAGTCACACAATCACTGTCAGTTTATGTTCCCATAACTTAGGAGTTCAGTAAAAGTGGCCAATAGAACTTATAAGTAAGTAAAGGAGTTGATTTGTTCAACTAAAACCTTTTACAGTGGTCGTCCAGCATCATCACAATCCATTGACTGAAATTATTTAAAAAAATGAAATTGTTTGAAGTCTTGCAGGTGAACTGCTAGTCTTGAGAATCATCTCAGAACACACATATGTAATGCAGATTATCTGGGTGATGTAGATTGATTGAGATGACTTGAAGTGATCGTCATGTATGTATGTACATATTTATGAGAGACCAGTGCATGCCATCGAAGTGACACTGGGGTAAAATATACAAAGCCCAGTATACCCATCATGACTACCCGTCTGATAAAGGTAGACCAGGCACGTGCATCACAGCCATATGTGCGTGACATGGTGATCTCATATGAAGATGAACAGTGCATGACCTTGCAGGTGAGGCCCAGTTGGAATTTTCGTCAGGTTGAGTAGCTCATCCCACTCAAAAAGTCCCTGAATAAGGGTTGTTTAAAGATGTTCAACGAAACACCCATGTTTCCAGGGGTGAATTATCCAAACCCCAAAGAATTCCTCTCAACACAGGGCTATGTATGTATGTATGTATGTGTGTGTACATATATGTGTACGCATGCACATAAAATGCATATGTTCATATATTTGTATTTATGTAGTAACCCCGTAAGCTCCATGTTTTAAAGAGGTCTCAGGCCAGCAGTGTTTGGGGTCTGAAGATATGCCGTAAGGCTAACTCCTTATGTGTGAGAAACCCAGGGTAACCCCATAAACTGGCCTACCCAACTATAATATGTGTGTGTGTATATATATATATATATATATATATATATATATATATACACACACACACATACATACATACATACAAAATATGGGGGTTTAGTTCACAGGTGATCTAAATGACTAGGTACGCAAGGTAAGTGCTGTAATGGATTTCTAGGGCTCCAAGGTTATAGCCGAGATGGTAGTTATGTAGCCATTGTAGATTTCCGATATAGTGGATATATAATTGTTAAAGAGGACAACAAACGTTAAAGCAAAGCAAACATTTCAATTCATAACATTATTATTATTGGAAAAAATTGAAAGTCTTACAGCTGTTTCTGGGATATCCCAGAATATGGGCTATTCTGTCATCGGAGACAAATAGAAAAAATGAGAAGAGTATAGATTAATGAATTGAGAAGGGGTTTTTGAATTTTTTTCCAATAATAATAATGTATATAACTTGAGATGTTTGTCTTGCTTTAATGTTTTTTATCCTCTTTAACAATTATATATCTATACACACATATAAATGTAAAATCTAAGTATTGAGGTGTAAGAAGAAGGTGAACTTCAAGCAGGCTGTAGAAAATGTAAAAAATAACTTTCAGGAACAATAGTGGTTTATTGAGGTGGAATGTTGTGTATTTTTTCATATCGAAGTATGATAAATCGAAAAACATTATTTTATATTTCATGGTAGGCAGCCAGGGTTGCCGGGTATGTGAATAAAATACAAGAGTAGATAATATCCGGGTTACATATATTTCATAGTGAAGCGGATCCTCAGAAGTGGTAAATATCCAAGATACACCTCGCTTGTGTATTATTATGCAGCCCAGATATTATCTACTCTATTCCTTAACTCTTCTATGTATATGTATATATATATACATATATGTACACAGAGTGGCCCAAAAGTAGGTTTACAGTTATTCAACTATATCTTTTGTATTCATATATTAACAGTTTATATCTTAATTATTAAAAAATATGAAATCATTATTCTATGCTAATTTAGTTAATTTTGTCAAGCTCCCTTTTTAGTTTGTAAGATAGAAATTTAAATGTAATAAAATGTTTTAAAAGAAATTTAAAGTGCCTACGTGATACCTGTAAACCTACTTTTGGGCCACTCTGTATATATACATGTGCACATGTATATGTGTGATGCATATATTGACCAGACTATCAAATGTTGTTAGATACTACTGATCACTGCTTTTGCATTGTTTTTGGCTTCTGAATGATGGAAATTGAACCCACAACCTAGTGATTGTGTGCAAGTACAACGCCCTCACCACTAGGCCACATACCTTCACGTATATGCATATATGTGTTTATATATATATATATATATATATATATATATATATAGTCTATGTTTATGCACATACATGCATGCATACATACATACATACATAACACATACGCGCACACACATACATATACACGTGTGTGTGTATGTAATTGTTCCTAATGGCATCATCAAGTCTTGCGTATTCTCTCTGATGTGCTAAAACAACAATAAAAGAGGGTGAATGTACTTAGAATCAACACAGCTGCTGCCTGCTCTTTTCCACAAGGAGCATAAACAAAGGAAAACTAACACCCAGACTTCTACATAGTGTTAATGATTGAGAGGTGCACATAGATTTCAGGGATGCACTTGTATTCTGGAAACGCTATATGATAATGATGCAACACCCAGACTTAAATTACAGCCTGACTTGACAAAAATGTTTTGATTATTGGGTTGATGGTGATTTGGTAAAACATGGAGTATGGAAACTAAAGGAAGACTCTGAAATACGAAGGACTTTGTGAATTGTTTATGGATTTGTAGCTAGACAATACCAGCTACATTTCTCCAGCTGGTATTGATCTCAGGAAGGACATCAGAGTAGTGACTCATGAACTGGAAAAGGCTAGCAGAAAATTGACATAACAGATACATGTGAGGAAAAGACCAATGCTGAGAGTAAAGAATATATCCACAGTTGGTGATAAAAGAAAATGGTTGTTGTATGGCTGGAGTGGTTATAGCTGCACCCAGTTTGTTGTGGTTACAGTATGAATAACAGGTGGTTATTGTTGGGGGTGAAAATCCTTTGGGGGTATTCTCTGATAACATCAATACTGCTTGGCACAGCTGGAGGAAGTAATATAGTTAAATGTGCTGAAATCATGATCTCCAGTCAACAACTGCTGAAAGGAGTGTTCTGCTGTTGAAACTGTAAAATTTTCATGCATGACAGTGTGGTAAGAAACTTGTTTCCCAACCACATAGTTCTGGGTTCAGCCCCACTGCATGGCACCTGGGGCAAGTGTCTTCTACTATAGTCTCAGGCTAACCAAAACCTTATGAGTGAATTCAGTACATGGTAACTGAAAGAAGTTCATCGTATATATGTGTGTGTGTCTTTCCATTTGTTCCTCACCGCCACTTGACAACTGGTGTTGATGTGTTTACATCCCTGTAACTTAGCAGTTTGGTAAAAGAGACCTATAGAATAAATATCAGGCTTTAAAAAAAAATAAGTTCTTGAGTTGATTTTGTTCAACTGAAATTCTTCAAGGCAGTGTCCCAGCATAGCTGCAGACAAATAACTTAAACAAGTAAAAGATAGCCGTGTTCCAATAAATCTATACAGTGTTAGCTAAGATTGATTAGTGAAAAAATGACTGTATGTATTTGTGTGTGTGTGTGTGTTTGTGACAGAGAAAGGGAGAGTTTATTACTCTGTCACAACTTTCAATATCTCTTTTCTTAAACTTTCCTTGTTTCATTCTAGTGAGATTTTGAATCCAGGTATTTTTTCTTCATGTGTTATTTTAGGATGATCTTGTAATTGTATTGAGATTTTGAGAGGGTTGTATGCATTATATACTGTTTGTTTCTCCGTTCATTCATTTTAGCCTTTAACTATAATGATGTTAATTATTCACTAAAAAATAGAATTGATTTTTTCTGCTTCTGTAATATTTTTTCAGTATCTTCTGTTGGTGTAGTTTTCATATCCACCACAAAAGTATTTGATCTTACTCTGTAAAGAAATATGTGGCAATGCTAAAAAAATCTGAAAAATTGTCTTTGGTAAAAAATGTCACTGGATGTGTCTCTGCTTCTTGCAGCATAAGTAGAGATTTTTCAAACCTGTAGGGTAAAATCACTTTCCACAGTTAACAGCTATAAAATTTTGAATGGATATATCCATGTTTCATTTTCAAAGGGTTAACATCTGTTTTTCCATGCTAGCATGGCTTGAAGAATTAATTGTGAGGCATGATTTAATGGCTGAATACTCTTTCTGTTGCAAGCTATCAGTATTCATGCACAAAGTGGAAAAATGGTGGATGTTTTACTTATGGTGTATGTTTTGTGAATACTTCCATTGGGAAATTTCATATTGGTCAATTTTTGGATGACTGATGCAATTCTAGATTCCACACACTTTTGATGCACCATACTCCTGCTCAAGTGTGTTATTTCAGTTATGATACTTTTTTATTATTGGAGGCAATGTGGCTGATGCTGGTGTTGCGTACCTGGCACCTGTGCCAGTGGAACATAAAAAGCACCATGTTGGGCCTCATGGAGGCATCTGGCACCCATGCTGGCAGCACATAAAAAGCACCTGTTGAGCGTTGAACCTCACAGAGGCAGTGTGTCCGATGCCAGTGTCATAACTGGCACCTGTGCCAGTGGGATATGAAAAGCATCTTTTGAGCATTGGGCCTCACGGAGGCAATGGTATATGACTGAGACCTTTGGCAATATGTTGTCATGTTTAAGAAGAGGACTCATCAAGCCAAGTGATATCACAATTGTGGTGACTACTGGTGTCATGTAACTGGCACTTATGCTGGTGGCATGTAAAAGCACCCATTACACTCTTGGAGCAGTTGACGTTAGGAAGGGCATCCAGTCATAGAAACCATGCCAAATCAGACTGGAGTCTGGTGCAGCCTCTCTGCTTGCCAGCCCTGGTCAAACCGTCCAACCCATGCCAGCTTGGACAACGAACGTTAAATGATGATGATGATGATGATGACACAGACATGCACGATATATATTTAATTTATTATAATAAAATACAAAGTTCTGCTACAAAATCTATTAATGATTATTGTATAAACAAAACATGAAAATGTTAAATGATATTTTACATGATCACACAACTGGTCAGACTATCTGATGTTATTACACATCACTAGTCACAGTGCACTTTGCATCATTTTAGCCTCTTAATGATGCTGCCTGTTGGCTAGGTGAGCAGGCTAACATTCCCCACTGATTGAAAGGGGAACTGGAGCAACTTGAAATGAAGTGTTTTGCTCAAGAACACTTTGCATTACCTGGTCTGGGAATTGAGCCCATGATCTAGCAATTGTGAGTGCAACAGCCTAACCACTCAACCATGTGCCTTCATATAAATGATATTTGAATTATTTTAATGATATAGAATTGGAATGTCAATGAAGCAAGTTTTTATGTTCGGTACAAGTTGGATAATAAGTTGATGATAAGTAGTTTCAACAAAAAGTCTGTTCAGAAACCATTTGTCCATGTAACTAAAAAACAAAAACAAAACAAAACAAAAAAAAATGAATTGTGATCATTCATTTATTTGTCTACACAAGTTTTAATGTAAATACACTCTTTATGCCTACTTTTGTTTATCAGTTTTTTCTGCTTATATACATATCCACACATAAACACACACACACATATATATTTATATATATATATATATATATATATATATATATATATATATTGACCCTTGTATAATTTGAACTCAAAAGGTAAATGGTTATAATTAAGTAAGCAAAGCACTTTTTCTAATGCTTCTCTACTTATTCTCCCATCCATTGCTTATCAGCATACAAAAAAAGAATTCTTAACTATTTTATAAACATTGTGCTGGTGCCATGTAAAAAGCACCCAGTATACTCTGTAAAGTGATTGGTGTTAAGAAGGGCATCCAGTTGTAGAAACCATGCCTAAACAGACATAGAGCCTGGACTGTCAAACCATCCAACTCATGCCATTGTTGAAAACAGGTGTTAAATGATGATGATGATGATGATGAGCTAATGGGAGAGCCTCTACATCGTTGCTCTACTTCCTAGAAACAACAATTAATTCTCCAGCAGATCACATTCAATTGTCATAAATACAGAACACATTTGTTAATGTGGTTCTTCACACTTTACCAAAATGACAAGATAAGTCAAATGTGGAATATCTTTGATCAAGGTTGACCGGTGGCATCCAGCAACAACAACATTAAAAGCATTAAGACCAATTTCTTTTTGATGGACTCTTCTGACAGAAAAAAAGATTAAGATGGTACCAGTGCATGTGATGTTGATTCTATTTGGTCTGGAAATAAGCCTTATGTGGTTAAGAGATGAAGAATGGGATGTTTTGTTCATGCCTTTCTCAGGGATTAAAACATTTTAGTTTAAATTGCTGGGATCTTACCTCTCGCTGGGATCTTGCTCTACACACACAAACACATAAGCACCATAATTTTGGGTCACATTATCACTGAGAATCTCTCCTGATGAAAGTACATCCTTTGTATAGCTGGGATCATATTCTGATGACTGGCCCCTTCTCTTTTTGGTCGGAGAATTCTTCAGCTCCCTACCTTTGTGAGGCTCATAATGGAATATTGCTCTCACATCTGGGACAGTGCTGCTGCACACATAGATGTCCCAGGCTGCATTCAGAAAAGAGTTACTCAGCTAAATGATTGGCATAAAGTTATTCACAGACATACTCTAGTCTCTGGCTCACAAGTGTGCCGTCTCCTCTCTCTGCCTTTTTCACAAGCACTATCCATGGTTCAGTAGTTAAGGTGTCAGGCTCACAATCATGAGGTAGTGAGTTCGATTCCCAGACCGGGCTTTGTGTTGTGTTCTTGAGCAAGATACATTGCTCCAGTTCACTCAGCTGTAGAAATGAGTTACAACATCACTGGTTCCAAGCTGTATTGGCCTTTGCCTTTCCCTCGGATAACATTGGTGGGGTGGAGAGGGGAGACTGGTATGCATGGGTGACTGCTGGTCTTCCATAAACAAACTTGCCTTGACATTTGCCTCACAGGGGAACTTTCTAGGTGCAATCCCATGGTCATTCATGACTGAAGGGGGTGGGTCTTTTTTTGTAATAGCTTCTACTCTTTGGAGCTGGTTGGTCTCATACCTACTTTACTCAGACATTTGCAATCCATTTGTCACTTCTCCTCCCATCATCCTTGTATTCAATACTGCAGGTTTCACACTAATTACTATGCCCAGTTTTTCCTTCCCTGAATGTGATCCCCTGGAATGCCTTTCCTGCTGTTATCTTGCAATGGTTCAAAAAGAAAATTAATGGCATTGGTCTCCCCTGTCTCAGATGACATGTAAATGTCATGGGCACCACTCCTTCCCACTGGCCCAACAAGTAAAATACACACACACATATATATATATACATACACCCACACACATCTATATAAACATGCACATATAACACCAACACTGCTTGTTTTGAATTTAGTATGTGGAAATCACGAGCAATTGTCTGAGAGTGAGAAATCAGGCAGCGAGCTGGCAGAATCGTTAGCACACCAGGCGAAATGCTTAACGGTATTTCGTCTGTCGTTATGTTTTGAGTTCAAATTCTGCCGAGGTCGACTTTGCCTTTCATCCTTTCAGGGTTGATAAATTAAGTACCAGTTATGCACTGGGGTCGATGTAATCGACTTAATCCCTTTGTCCTTGTTTGTCCCCTCTATGTTTAGCCCCTTGTGGGCAATAAAGAAATAAGAAATCAGTTTTATCAGGATTATTTACCTCACCTCTCAACTACCAATGTGGTAGAAAACATATCTTTACTGAGACCACTAACAATTTCTTGTATAATTTACAAAATGTTAAACTGCTAAAAACCTGGATTTAATAACAAATGTACCCACACAGCATGATTATGAATAAATGTGTGTTTTATATCCACTAAAATATATTCTTTATAACTTTAGTAATTGTGAGGTGAAGAAAGAATGGCTGATTCCTTTGGATTCAATGTTGTTGTTTGACACTTTTGATACAAATCTGCCAAACCCTGCCGTTCTAAGATACAACCTTCCTGTTTTAAAGTGATCTGAAAATTTTAGATTAATTTATGTTTCAAACAGCTTTAATAATGACAAAGTTATTTTTGTAAATTCTTCATTTTAAAAATTAGTTGAAACAAATAGAAATATGGTAACAAAAGGGTTAAACCCCGGTCAGCTTTGATTGAGTGGGCTCTATATTCGAAGGTTCCAGCCATGGTCATTCTGCTTGTTTGTATACCATATCCAATATACCTTTCTTTAGTTAAGTCAGTATGATGTAATTTAGCTGCTATATCTAACAGGTCAAATGCTTGTGTAGACGCCCTATTTCTAATGATAATAGTGACAATGGTAGCTCAGATCAGGGGTCACCAATCCCTGGGTCTTGAACCAGTACCATGCCTTGGATTATTTGGTATCAGTCTGCAAAGAATGAATATACTTAAATATTTTATTTCTGTTTTATTGACTGCCACAGTCTACAGGGTTTTTTTTTTGCATTTTATATATATTATATATGCAATAATTGAATTATTGTCTTTTGTTATGTATATGATCCTTTGGTCTGGAAAAATTGTCTTGTGTGAAACTGGTCTCTAGTACAAAAAAGATTGGGGACAGCTAGTTTAGATGATAGCAATCACTTTTATAATTATGCTGACAACAACAAAGACAGCATTCAAGGACACTGATGATTGTTTTGATTATCAGTCATCATGCTGATTGTAATAATGATAGTGATGATTATAATGGTGATGATGGTAATGTTAAGACAGTTCTGCTGCATAGGAGACAGACCACCGTAGCCTGCTTACATTTCATTTCTTTTTTTTTTTGTTCACTTATCCATTCCATTGCGTTCATTTATCTGTTTTGTCACCAAAGTGAATGAGTGCTTTTTACACAGAGAGCTGTATCTCTCTCTTTCTCTCTCCATTCTCCCCCATTCCTCTATCATTCACCACTGCCACTATCACCACCACCACCACCACCACCGCCAATATATTTAATGGGAGGATTCATAGTTGCCTAACAACCTACCCATCATCTTCTAAATACTGTGCCAACCCAGTACAGGGAACACCCTTTCACACACACACACACACATATGCACACTCTTACCTTCCCACATATAATGCACCTTACTTTGTGCTTCATTAGTTCTCCATTCACATTATTTTCCTTTCAACTTTTTCTTTCTTTTTACCCTTCCAACATTACTTGGGGACGTTTTTACTGCTGATATTTCATCAAAAAGAACCAAGGAGAGAGAGAGAGAGAGGGAGAGAGAGAGAGAGAGATAGAGAGAGAGAGGGAGAGAGAGAGAGAGAGGGAGAG
>NC_068983.1:146169520-146176869 GCF_001194135.2 Octopus bimaculoides | reverse complement strand
AGAGAGAGAGAGAGAGATAGAGAGAGAGAGGGAGAGAGAGAGAGAGAGGGAGAGAGAGAGAGAGAGAGTGACGAGGAAGGGTAGGAGAGTGCAATGGAAATAATAAAATAATAATAATAATAAAAACTTGTAATAAAGCAATATAATAAGTGCATCTTTCTCAAAGAAAACAATAAAAGAAAATGAAATGAAATTAGTAAATAATAATAATCAAAGCTATAGATTAAAAATAATATTTACACTAAGAAGAATTAATAATAATAATAATAATAATAATAATAGTAGTAGTAGTAGTAGTAGTAGTAGTAATAATAATAATGATAATAATAGTAGTAGTAGTAATAATAATAGTAGTAGTAATAATAATAATAATAATGATAATGATAGTAGTAGTAGTAGTAGTAGTAGTAGTAGTAGTAGTAGTAGTAGTTGTAGTAGTAATAATAATAATAATAATAATAATAATAATAACAACAACAACACCAATAATAATAATGGAAATTATTGAAAAAACAAAAAAAAAGAACCAGATTATAACTGCAAAAATGTCTTTCTACATGGGAGATCAAAAGTACACAGAGTTCATCTGGGTATTTTGAGGGAAGAGGTTGAATAAGCTAAGCTTAGAATAATAAATCATCTTGTTCAATATTTGGTTGTTTGTTTCCAGACTTTGACAGAACATTTGCTTTGTTTCCCATGGCTAGTTTTATTTATCTATTTGTTGTTGTTGTTATTTGTGTATATTTTTGTTTGTTTTTTTTCTTCTTCTTTGTTACCTTCAGTGCATTTATTTGGATTGGCTGTTGTATAGCCAAGAATGGAATTAATAAGTTTATATCAATCTTTTCATATAGCCCAAGGGTTTCTTCTATAGAGATTAGTGCTAACTGTAATTTATGCAATGTGAAGCAGATGTAGGATAAATATCTCCCTCACATTTGTTAGATAAGGGTGCTAACTTATTTGTCTTGTTCTCTTTTTATTCCAGCTTCTTTGTGGAGGCGCAATGGCCCAGTGGTTAGGGCAGCAGACTCGCGGTCATAGGATCGCGGTTTCGATTCACAGACCGGGCGTTGTGAGTGTTTATTGAGTAACACCTAAAGCTCCACGAGGCTCCGGCAGGGGATGGTGGCGAACCCTGCTGTACTCTTTCACCACAACTTTCTCTCACTCTTACTTCCTGTTTCTGTTGTACCTGTAATTCAAAGGGTCAGCCTTGTCACGCTGTGTCACGCTGAATATCCCCGAGAACTACGTTAAGGGTACACGTGTCTGTGGAGTGCTCAGCCACTTGCATGTTAATTTCACGAGCAGGCTGTTCTGTTGATCAGATCGACTGGAACCCTCGACGTCGTAAGCGATGGAGTGCCAACAACATTCCAGCTTCTTTATATAAACTGATGTTCTGTACGTATTCCTTAAAAATCAAATTATATAATGATAATTGTTCTTGTTGGTTAGTCCCAGGACAATCCTAATACAGTAGTTCTATAATCAAAGACATTCCAGCAGTGACCATCCTGCCTGTGTTTTTTCAGAACAGTGCAGTGTACCTTAAACAAAATGAATCAATGTCCTTTTCTAAGATAGTAGGTGGCTGTGTGATTTTATGGAGATTTGGCTTCTATTTTTAGCAGGCTAAGTAAAAGTGTAGATGCTCCCATGTTGGTTTGTATAATGATTATTTCTCATTTTGATACAATCCCGCATAAATAGAAGCTGTAGTTGATTGCTTCAACCCTAATACATACCTGGTACTTGCTTTTTTTTTATTCCTGGAGAAATTTGAAATCAGAATCTAGAGAAATGAAACTAAATGATGTCAGAACTAATTGGTACTGTATATGGGGAAGGAGTGGGGTACAGACGTGGTTATGTAGGTAAGTTTACTTTGATACTGAATGTATTTTGGGTTCATTTCCTCTGTATAGCAATTTGGACGAGTGTTTTCTATCATAACCTCAGTATCTTGTTTAGCACTATCATCTAGCTGATGAGTGCCTTTAGTAGAGCTAATTTCATTGCAAGCATTTAGGTGAGGTCTCTAGTTTTAGCATAATTGCTTCCCTCCCACCAAGTTTTAGAAATCCTGAAAAGGGTGAAGGTGCTGCTTTTCTTCTTTTGACTAAGTCATTAAAAAAGGTACTCTGCTTTTATTGATTTATTAATAATAATAATAATAATAATAATAATAATAATAATAATAATAATAATTCTTTCTACTAAAAGCACAAGGCCTGAAATTTTGGGTGAGGGAGCAAGTTGATTACATCGACCGCAATACTTAACTGGTATTAATTTCATTGACCTCAAAAGGATGCAAAGTAAACTGACCCTGGTGGCATTTGAACTCACAATGCAAAGATGGACAAAATACTGCTAAGAATTTTGTCTGATGTGCTATCAAATCTGCCAGCTCACCACCTAATACTCATCATAATAATAATCCTTTCTACTATAGGCACATCATCATCATTATTTAACATCTGCTTTCCATGCTGGCATGGATTGGACAGTTTGACTGAGGACTGGCAAGCCAGGAGGCTGCACCAGGCCCCAATCTGATCTGGCAAGGTTTCTACACCTGGATGCCCTTCCTAACACCAACCATTCCGAGAGTGTAGTGGGTGCTTTTTTACGTGCCACCTGCACGGGGGCCAGTCAGGTGGCACTGGCATTGACCATGCTTGAATGGTGCTTTTTACATGCCACCGGTATGGGAGCCAGTTAGGCAGTACTAGGCATGAGGCCTGAAATTTTGGGGGTGGTGGCTAGTTGATTACATTGACCCCAGTGCTCAATTAGTACTTATTTTATTGACTCTGAAAGGATTAAAGGCAAAGTTGACCTTGGTTGAATTTGAACTCAGAATGTAAAGCCAGAAGAAATGCCATGAAGCATTTTGTCCAGCATGCTAACAATTCTGCTTTGGTCGGCCCGAGGCTATAGTAGAAGACATCTGCCCAAGGTGTCACGCAGTGGGACTGAACTCGGAACCATGTGGTTGGTAAGCAAGCTACTTACCACACAGCCACTCCTGCGCCTAAAAAATAATAATAATAATAATAATAATAATAATAATAATGATGATGATGATTTTTAGCTTAAGTTCAATGCTTTACATTGTTGTGAAAGGGGTTTCATGTATTCAATTGGCCCTAGAACTTGAGTGGTTCTTATTTTATTGACCCCAGGAGGATGAAAGGTAAAATTAATCTCTGCGAATTTAAACATAGAATGTAATTTAGTTCTAGAAAGCATTTTGTTCTGGATTCTACTGATTTTGCCCTGATGATACTAATCATAATAAAGATAATAATTTCACCAGTTTTGTTCATAGATAAGTGAAATGGTATTGTTATCTTCACTAAACGAAATTGTTTTGTTCTAGAACCATTAATGTTACTGAGGAAGCTTTGATATGAATAAAAGAACTGATTACTGATGCTGACATGTTTTATTGTGTGTGCCACCTCTAAGTGTAATTTCATTTTGTATGTAGTATAGCCCTATCAGAAGACATGATAACTCAGTGCAGCACCAGTTTTAGATTCAGTAGAAATCTCATTCTATGCCTCTTATATCTTCCTGACTTTGAAGAACCTTATTATTTCCATAATGAGTCACATTCACCAAATAGCTTACTAAAAATAATGGTTTTTCAAGGGCTGAATAAAGCTGTTAAGATAACCAAGACCTATGTTCTTTGTATTATCAGAAATCAAAGGATACTTTTTTTTTTTTTTAAGGAGTCCCTTGCTTGTGAAATACTGATACTATGGTGTTTTCATTAGTTCTGTTCGGGGGAGGGGGAGAAATTTCTGGCTGAAATGAAAGACAAGAATATCTTTTTTTATTCTTTTTTTTTTTTTTTTTTTTTTTTTTGTTTATCATATATATTATATATATTCTATTTATATCTGGCTTTAAAATTGAAGGAATCAGTTGGTGTGATGGTGAAAACAAAGGTCACTAAAATACAAAATGATTGTAACATTATAATAGATACTTTTTTTAAAGGGTGAAAATAAATTCTTTTTTAATGAGGGTAATTTTTGAGAGATTTTATTGAATTAATGCTTCTCTCTCCATTTTACTTACATTGTTTTGTTCATCTTTTAGTTGAGTGCTGAAAGGGAAAGTAAAAGCTGGTATGAGCTGAATGCAGGATGGATTTGGACAAGACAAAACACTAAAAAATCATTTGGACCAGTGCTCACCTCTTTCTAACATCTTTGCTACTAATAATACTATATTTTCCAATTATTATGGATATGACAGCACCATTGATTTAATTAACCCCAATGGAACTTCTTTTATCTTTACATAAAAGATAGGATTTGAACTATTAAATACCAAATACTATTTGGCATTTAGTGCAATAATTTATTATTTATAGTATAATACTGAAGGATAATACCTCAGGAGAGTATTCATTGTCATCATCCTCTTCTTCCTCCACCTTCTGTTTTTCATGCTGGCATTGGTTGATGGCTCAAAGATATCCATTGCCCTTCAGTGTTGCAGTTTTGGCATGGTTTCTACTACTGATACCCTTCCTAAATACCAACCATTCTACAGAGTGTATTGGGTGCTTTTCTTTCAAAGCATGAAGTGGTGAGGTCTTGTAAGAATGACGACTATAGAGCTCCTATGTCAAAGAGAGGGAGAATAGGAGAAATGGTGGTAACTTTAGGAGTGAAGTAACCTTGAGTAAATTAAAATCTATGAAGTGTGACCATACACAATAAACAACATGAATAATAATTATAGTAATTGTTTCTAGCATTGGCCGATATATTTCTGATTTAGATGATGGGTAGAGTTGCTTATAATGACTTCAATACTTGACTGGTGCTTTATTTTATGGCCCTCAGAAGGAGAAAAGTCAAAGTTGACTTCAGAGGGATTCAAACTCAGAATAAATACCACATGGCATTTTGTTTGTTGATCTAATGTTTCTGCCCATTCACCAATGTTAGTAACTTATTACTTTGAACAACCTTGTGAAATCTAAACACTTTTATGCATACTTTGCCATTGAATGTCATTTTTCCTGTGAACCTTGAATACTTTCAATAATCATGAACATTGTTAAACTTGAATAATTTTATCCATGTTCTTTCAAGTTGTACTGAATTCTTATTTGAAGGAACAACACTCTTGATGTATTTTCTAAATGATGCAGTCCTTTGAATCATCAGATCCTTCAAACCATCCAACCCATGCCAGTATTGAAGCCTGGTGTTGAATGATGTTGATGATAAGGGAAAATGAAGTGGATAAAAATAAAGAATGTGGAGATAAAAAAAAAAAAAAAGAACAGAAACAAATAGATACTTTGGGGCTAATTAAAAAACACAAATAAATATATGACCAAAACTTCAGGACTGGCTTATACATAACATGAATAAATTAGCCCTACTAGGAACTGCTCTGATAATATTAAGTGAAATATTCTCAACAGAAGAGTAAATTGCAAAAATAAAACAAAACGCTGCATATAACCAACACGTGCAGCTGTGTGTAGTTGTTTGCTCAGCTGTGCATTAAAAGAACACAATAAAAAATAACATTACTATAATAATAATAATAATAATAATAATAATAATAATAATGATAATAATAATAATGATAGTAATAATAATTTCTATATTTGTTGCAAGATTATAAATTTGGAAGGAGTGGGTAGTTGATTTAATGGGCGGGCTCCTGTAGTTGAATAATGCTTATGTTATTAATTTCAGAGGGGTTGACGGTAAAGTCAGCTCCTTTGTAATTTGAACTCATAACAGAAAGAAACAACTATAGACTGCAAGGCATTTTGTCCAATGTCTTATTGATTCTGTCAATGACTGTCCTAAAATAGCAAATCTATTGATGGAACTCAAGTAACATCTCCACTACTTGTGAGTGACCTTGTTACTGATTAAGCCAGACTGAATTTTCATAAATAATAATCTTTATTTTATTTATTTATTTAATGTTTCCTTCTTATTTTGGCACAAAATCATGTAGTTTCAAGGGAAGGGAGGGGGAAACAATTACATCAACCCCAGTACTTGCTTAGTACTTTGTTCTGTTGACTCCAAAAGGATGAGAGGCAGTAAACCTTGGTGGGATTTTGGCTCAGAATGTAAAAAAGCCAGAAGAAATACTGCTAAGCATTTTGTCTGATATTCTACTTATTCTTATTTCTTTATTGTCCACAAGGGGCCAAAAATAAAGGGGACAAACAAGGACAGACAAAGGTATTAAGTCAATTACATCGACCCTAGTGCGTAACTGGTACTTAATTTATCGACCCTGATAGGATGAAAGGCAAAGTCGACCTCGGCGGAATTTGAACTCAGAATGTAACAGCAGACGAAATACCGCTAAGCATTTCGCCTGGCGTGCTAACGTTTCTGCCAGCTCGCCGCCTTATTCTACTGATTCTGATATTCTACTGATTCTGATATTCTACTGATTCTGATATTCTACTGATTCTGATATTCTACTGATTCTGATATTCTACTGATTCTGTCAACTCACCACATTTAATTTATTTAATATTAGTTTCAAATTTTGGCACAAGGCTAGTAATTTTGGGGGAGGAGCTAAGTCGATTACATCAACCCATGTGCTCAACTACTGATACTTATTTTATCAACCCTGAAAGGGTGAAAGGCAAAGTTGACCCCAGTGGAATTTGAATTCAGAACTGAAACATGAAATGCCGCTAAGCATCGTACCTAGTGTGCTAACAATTCTGCCACTTGCTGCTTTTTTTCTATTTATTTAATATTGGCACAAGGCCTGCAAGTTCCGGGGGAGGGGGAAAATTGATTACATCAACCTTGGTGCTCAACTGGTACTCATTTTATCGACCCCGAAAGGATGAAAGGCAAATTCAACCTCGGCAGCAATTGAACTCAGAATATAAAGATGGATGAAATGCTGCTTAAGCATCTTTACCCTGTGTATCAACAATTCTGCCAGCTTGCTACCTTTATATACTCTTTTACTTGTTTCAGTCATTTGACTGTGATCATGCTGGAGCACTGCCTTTTAGTCGAGCTAATCGACCCCAGGACTTATTCTTTGTAAGCCTAGTACTTATTCTATCGGTCACTTTTGCCGAACCGTTAAGTTACGGGGACGTAAATACACCAGCATCGGTTGTCAAGCGATGTTGGGGGGGACAAACACAGACACACAAACATATACACACTCACACATACATATACATATATACATATATACATATATATACGATGGGCTTCTTTCAGTTTCCGTCTACCAAATCTACTCACAAGGCTTTGGTCGGCCTGAGGCTATAGTAGAAGACACTTGCCCAAGGTGCC
>NC_068983.1:146166380-146169510 GCF_001194135.2 Octopus bimaculoides | reverse complement strand
GTCGGCCTGAGGCTATAGTAGAAGACACTTGCCCAAGGTGCCACACAGTGGGATTGAACCCGGAACCATGTGGTTGGTAAGCAAGCTACTTACCACACAGCCACTCCTACGCCTACACCTATATTTTTATTTAATTAATACTAATAACAATATAAAGGTGGTGGGCTGGCAGAATCGTTAGTATGCTGAGCAGAATACTTAGCAACATTTCATCTGTCATTATGCTCTGAGTTCAAATTCCATTGAGATCAACTTTGCTTTTCATCCTTTCAGGGTTGATAAAATAAGCACCCTCATTAGTTTGTTGCACAGGAGTAGTTAACAGTAGGAACCCTTATGAAAAGAAGTCCATTAAATGCTCGAATGACTTGTTCAAGGTGGTAGATAGTTAATGTTACCTTGGTGATACAATCACTGCTGGAGGGGAATGTGGTGAAAGGCTAGTTTTTAGTAATGGAAGAAAGAGGTTTAGAGAATTGTTATCTCCGTTAACACAAAAATGGTTCCTGTCTGCATGCACAAGGCAGACTGTATGAAGTATGAGTAAGAATTCTAATGTTGCATGTTAGTCAGAGATACGCATTAATTGCAGCAAACTCGTGGAGGCTTGATAGAAATGAGTCGAGTATGATCTGTTTGATGTGTAATGTTAACTTACATGAAACACATGACATAAACAAATTGAGAGAATAGCTAGGGATTAAGGAAGTATCAGTTGAATATGCACACGAGAATCAACTGCTCTGGTTTAAGAGAATATCTCAGGTTACAAGCCTAGATTATCTATTACTCATTCTTAATAGTGAAGTGGACATAGGTGTCATCATCATTTCATCATCATTTAACTTTCGTTTTCCATGCTGGTATGGGTTGGACATGCAGCAAAATTTATGTAGTGGATTTGAATTAGACATTGGTTTTATTTATAGTCACTCAATCATTTTGTTCCAACCACATGTGTATTGAATAGATGCATTTCTAGACAGTTATTTTTCCTTCATTTGATTGTTAAAGTTATTGTAAATTATATTTGCCATGTAAAAAGCACCCAGTCCATTCTGTAAAGAGGTTGGTATTAGAAAGGCCATAAAAACCATGCCAAAATAGACAGTGGAGCTTGGTACAGTCCTCTAGGCTTGCTAGCTCCTGTCAACCTCTCCAGCTTATGCCAGCATGGAAGATGGATGCTAAATGATGATGATTATGATGATGATCACTTCATGATAAAAGCGTCTCAATTTTAGTATTGTAAACAATTGAATGAGAAAGAAACAAGACAAACATATCACATACAAAAAAGGAGTCAGGTGTACTGAAATGTTTAAATTAGATAATTAAAAAAAGGTTGTGGTTTTAGTGCTTGTTATCTTTCAGATCATTCTTGTTAGAAAATAATTATAAAAACTGTTAGAAGGGAAAATACAATATATTGATTATACAAATAATGCTAATTTAATGAGAAAAAGTAAATAGATAGAAAGGAAACCTCCTCCTTTAATTCTCCAAAATTCTATGTATTTGAGTTTGTGTGTGTGTGCGTGTGCATGTGTGTGTGTGTGTGTATGTGTGTATGTGTGTGTATGTGTGAAGGCACATGGCCTGGTGGTTAGGGTATTGCACTCATGATTACAAGATTGATTCCCAGACTGAGTGGTGTGTTGTGTTCTTAAGCAAAACACTTCACTTCACATTGCTCCTATCCACTCAGGTATAAATGGGTAACCCTGCAATGGACTAGCCTCTATGTATGTGTGTTTGTTTGTGTATGGTTAAGAAGCTTGCCTCTCAACCGTGTAGTCTTGGGTTCAGTCCCACTGTATGGCACCTTGGGTAAATGTCATCTGCTATGTTAGTAGCATCATTAGAGTGCTAGAAAAATGCTTTGCAGTATTTCTTGTCTCTTTATTTTCTGTGTTCAAATCCTGTCAAAGTCAGCTTTGCCCTTCATCCTATCAGAGTTGATAAAATAAAGTAATAGTCAAGTATTAGGGTTGATGGTATCGATTAACCCCTCCCCTCAAAATTGTTGGCCTTTTGCCTAAATCAGAAACCATTATGTTAGAACAATGAACTTCTATAATCATTAGAGTATCAGAAAAAAAAAATGCTTTGCAGTATTTGTTCCAGCTCTTACATTCTCAGTTCAAATCTTATTGCTGTCAACTTTGCCATTTGGGGCTCATGAAATGAACTACCAAAATTGTTGGCCTTGCACCTAATTTACAAACCATTTTTACTATAATTATTATTAATTCAAATTCCACTGAGGCTGACTTTGCCTTTCATCCTTTTGAGATCGGTTAAATAAGTACCAGTCAAGCACTGGCGTCGATGTAATTGACTAGTTCCCACCCCTAAATTTCAGGCCTTGGTTTCACATCATTGAAGAGCCTTCTTGACAAGATAGAGCATAGTTTTTACTGCTGCTGCCACTAAGCGTGTGGCAATGCTATTGCTTACACTAATCTCAAAAAGTGTGCCTGCTGTTATTTTTGTTGTTGCTCAATCCCAGATCAACCCTAATTGAAGAATTCTATAATCAAAGGCATTCCGTTCATAGCCATCCTAAGGTGCCTAAGAGGTACTTTAGAATGTTATCTCATGTGTTCATTTGTTCCTTTAAGATGGTATGTTGGTATTTTAGGGAGATTTAGCTGCTGTTTCTAGAATACCAAACAACTTCAAAGAAACTCCTTCATTACTCATTTTGTGTGTGTGTGTACATGCATGCCTGTGTGTTTACATGTATCTGTTGTCTTCATGTTGGCTCCAGTTGATTAATAATGGGCATAAATTTGTATCTACCATAGACAATATGTCCCATAGTTTGCTAGTTTCAACATTACTCTTTACTCTTTTACTTGTTTCAGTCATTTGACTGTGGCCATGCTGGAGCACCGCCTTTAGTCGAGCAAATCGACCTCAGGACTTATTCTTTGTAAGCCCAGTACTTATTCTATCGGTCTCTTTTGCCGAACCACTAAGTTACAGGGATGTAAACACACCAGCATCGGTTGTCAAGTGATGTTGGGAAGACAAACACAAACACACAAACATATACACACACATACATATGTGTATAAATATATATATATATATATATATATATATATATATATATATATATATA